>NC_056433.1:75286515-75494015 GCF_018296145.1 Oncorhynchus tshawytscha
GGGTATGTACACACACACAACTCACAGAGTAACGGGTACATGTGGAGGGGTATGTATACACACACAACTAACAGAGTAACGGGTACATGTGGAGGGGTATGTATACACACAACTAACAGAGTAACGGGTACATGTGGAGGGGTATGTATACACACACAACTAACAGAGTAACGGGTACATGTGGAGGGGTATGTATACACACAACTAACAGAGTAACGGGTACATGTGGAGGGGTATGTATACACACAACTAACAGAGTAACGGGTACATGTGGAGGGGTATGTATACACACACACAACTCACAGAGTAACGGGTACATGTGGAGGGGTATGTATACACACAACTAACAGAGTAACGGGTACATGTGGAGGGGTATGTACACACACACAACTCACAGAGTAACGGGTACACGTGGAGGGGTATGTACACACACACAACTCACAGAGTAACGGGTACATGTGGAGGGGTATGTATACACACACAACTAACAGAGTAACGGGTACATGTGGAAGGGTATGTACACACACACAACTCACAGAGTAACGGGTACATGTGGAGGGGTATGTATACACACACACAACTCACAGAGTAACGGGTACATGTGGAAGGGTATGTACACACACACAACTAACAGAGTAACGGGTACACGTGGAGGGGTATGTATACACACACAACTCACAGAGTAACGGGTACACGTGGAGGGGTATGTATACATGTATTCAGGGTCTGAGGTTGAAAATGAGCCGGCTGGCAAAAACCGGCACTTTTACTGAAACGTTGAATAATGTGCACTGTCCCCGTAAAAATATAAATAAACTCAAACATACATAAACGAACGCACACAACTGAACTATAGAACACACATACTTGAAAGCACCACATCGCACACAGTGCAGTACTGGAATACCCCCAGACACATTTATACAGAGGAAGTTGACAGATAGGTGAGGAAAGAGAGAGGTAGTCGTACCTGCAACAATGCGAAACCAGCCAGTACACAGCTCTTCAGCCATCTACAGCAATCTCCATGGAGCAGGTCGCATATCTGTAGGTCCACAGGCGGATGGAAGGACGAATGGATGAAAAGAGAACTGTAGGGATAAGAGAGATGTCAAGGAGTCTGTGAGGAGAGAAAGAAAGAGACGGACCAGTCGTATTAGAGGAGTGATGACGACTGAGTACCCTGGCTGAGAGGACCCCCCCCCCATACACAAACAACCTGAGTGTACCTGACCTGTATACAACACACCAACTTCTCTGTGCACTGCAAACTGGTCCAATGACACTAACCCCTTTCACCCTGGAAGAAAGAGGGGATATGAGAAGGAGAGGAAGGAGAGACGAAGAAGAGATACAGGAGAGAGGAAGAGGAGCAACAGGAAAGAAGAAGAAGAGCGATAAAAGGTGAGAACAGGGGAAATGGGAAGTGAAGAAACAACCTGAAATAGGATAAAAGAGCAACTGAACGTAATAATCAACTTCTCCTTTTGAAATGTGCCTATGAGGCATCGATATGAGTCAGAAACATTTATTCTAGTGTCATAATTGACTATATAATGTAAATAGAATATTTTTTGTCATAAAGTCAATCCCGTCCAAAACACAAATTCACGAGATAATTAAGGGAAAGAAATATGTAAGGGAATAAAATGTCACCGTAATAGTTTTCCTTGGGTTGGGTGTATTTAAATCCAGCCCACATTACCGAAGTAATCATAAATTCAGAGAGCAGCTGCACATGACTGGATCATAACGCCCATAGTTAATTTAGTTTGATATTGGATATCCCTATGGGCAAGTTAGAGACCATCAGTAAATTACAAAATGTAATAGCTCCAAATTTCAATGACATAAAACCTCAAACCAACTATAAATTGTAAAAATGTATAATAAATATTGAAAGCATTTAATGAGACAACTAAAAGGTGTGCAACATGTAAATATTGTCCCATTTACATTGTGTAATTTTTTTAGAGTCCCTAACTAGCCCCATAGATCACTCCGGCCTGCTGAAGCTAATTGGCTATATAAATTGGCTAGCTTGCTAGCTAGTCTCGGCTACTTTCCAGATACAAGACCTGGTTAGACTGGTCCAAGTTATCTAAAAGGGTGAGTGACTAACTTTGTAATGTTTTGGCTGAGTGAAAGTACAAACGCTTCCCACATTCGAACACACACGCACACACACACACACACACACACACACACACACACACACACACACACACACACACACACACACACACACACACACACACACACACACACACACACACACACACACACACACACACACACACACACACATTAAAGGACACCTCAAAAACACAAATCTCATTCTGTCGCATTTCCTAATAAGGACAATTGAAACCAAGGCTAAATCAGGAAGTTCAGCCCTCTTTAACAGTCTTTCATATATGCAGAAAATAAAACTGTACCATAAAAAGGATGTAAAGATAAACGTTCTGCTGCAGAGACATTGGTGCCTTATGCTGCCCTCTGCTGGTTGTACTGTAACAGTGCATCTCTCACCCTCCCTCTCATAACACTGGCCTTGTAAACTCATCACTCTGATTATAACACTTGGCAGAAGTGTTGAGATGTATTTTAAATGCCACTGTTATGCAACGGTCAACCACCCTTAGATGTCAGGGGTCAATTAATGTTAAATAGAGGTCTAAAACAGGTCAAATTACCTACCACATCAAAATGCCATTTAATCCTAATGGCAGAAACAAATAATGCAATAGATTGTACAATATCAGCGGCTAATACATTTTATTTTTCTGACGTCTTAGACTGCATGACTGTAACAACAGACAGACAAATTAAAATGCATCAAGAAATGTAAAACCAAATAGGACACTGTTGTTCTAAGCCTAGACTATCCAGTTGAAGTGGGACACTGCCCGTCTCAGCAGGCCTGATCTGATATAGTCTCCATCAAACCAGTATAGCTGTGATTGGATTATGAGTCCTGATGGCCCTACATCTATTACACACTTATAACTCATATATAAAACATGACAGCTGGCTGGGTCAACTGACTCTCAAAATACTGAATGACCTATCCTTACAGTCATGCATCGCCCACTCAGCTCCCGAGCAGTGAGAATGATGTCATTGATATCAGTATATCAGAGCGGAGCCTGCTTCTGCAGTGTCATCTCATCTCGATGAATCTCCCTTTCCTCCACCACTTTCAGCCGAGCTCGACAACTGGCCCTCGACATTTACATCTGAAGTAGGTTTAACTCATGAGAAAGTAGTTCTTAATTGGCAGCTATTCCTTCCACAGGATTGACACTGGAACACGGTGGGGGGATTTTCCATTTCAAATGCAGGAGAATTGGAAAAAAATAGGCTTCCAAGGCAGAGAATAGAATATCTACATAGGAATACAGAGGCCCATTATCAGCAACCACTCCTGTGTTCCAATGGCACATTGTGTTAGCTAATCCAAGTTTATTATTAGAAAACCTTTGCAATCATTAGAAAACTTTTGCAATTATGTTGGCACAGATGAAAACTGTCGTTCTGATTCTTTAGACTAGTTGAGTATCTGGAGCATCAGCATTTGTGGGTTTGATTACAGGCTCAAAATGGCCAGAAACAAAGATCTTTCTTCTGAAACTTGTCAGTCTATTCTTATTCTGAGAAATGAAGGCTATTCCATGCGAGAAATTGACCAGAAACTGAGGATCTCGTACAACTCTGTGCACTTCTCCCTTCACAGAACAGCGCAAATTGGCTCTAACTAGAATAGAAAGAGGAGTGGGAGCCCCAGTGCACAACTGAGCAATAGGACAAGTACATTAGAGTGTCTAGTTTGAGAAACAGATGCCTCACAAGTCCTCAGCTGGCAGTTTCATTAAATAGTATCCGCAAAACACCAGTCTCAATGCCAACCGTGAAGAGGCGACTCTGGGATGCTGGCCTTCTAGGCAGAGTTGCAAAGAAAAAGTCATATCTCAGACTGGCCAATATAAATAAAAGATTAAGATGGGCAAAAGAACACAGATACTGGACAGAGGAACTCTGCCTAGAAGGCCAGCATTCCGGAATCACCTCTTCACTGTTGACTTGAGACCCGTGTTTTTGTGGGTAATTTTTAATGAAGCTGCTAGTTGAGGGAAAAAAAGAAAATGGTGCCGTCTGGTGTGCTTAATATAAGGAATTTGAAATTATGTATACTTATACTTTCAATACTAAAGTATATTTTATCAATTACATTTACTTTTGATACTTAAGTATATTTAAAACCAAATACTTTTACTCAAGTAGAATTTTACTGGTGACTTTCACTTTTTCTGTTAAGGTATGACATTTGGGTACTTTTTCCTCCACTGCATATTGTATTCAGCCAATCAGGTTGCAGCAGTCTGTTGTTTCCCCTTGGCTGAATGTGGGGCACAACACCAGGATTGGAATTCACATAGGACTTGCAGTATGTTGCCTGACAAAAACAACAAAAAAGAACTGGGCAATGTTTATATGGCTCCCTTTCAAACAGCCACATTTTTTCCCCAATGTAAGCTGCATTTGCATGTTATATTGCCATTGCTTGCCGCAACCAAGCAAGAACATTCAACTTTGACATTTTTGTTGCAATCGTTGTCATGGTAACCTGATGCGAGAGCAAGTTCTAAAGCCGTCAGAAATGCACTGCTTTCATGACAACGATTGTAAGTTAGCAGGTCGCCATACATAATTTGTTAGCAATGACCTTGTAATGTGTTAATTTTCCTATTACGGTGAATAAAATGTTGTCTACAGTTAAACTGAAAACGTTGTCAGATATGTTCTGATAATTATATTAGGTGGCTAGCCAGTTAGGTAGCTAACAAGCTAACGTTTGCAACAAATCAAAACATTGTCTAGAGAGTTGTTTTTAACGTAAACTCACCCCATTCCGTACAAATGTGGGCGCAACATTCAAACGAGGCTACAAAGAAAACTAATTGGACTGTAGCGACTGTGTTGACGTCAAAATTGGGGGTGTGAACTAGGTTTCTCTTCAAGCGTTGATCGACATGGTAATGGCTCTATAGTATTGGAGAAAAGTTCCGTTACATCTTGACAAGTCATGTCGTAACGTACAGCATGCATAAAGCAACTATTTCTATCTTACAATCTCTCTTCACCAGGTGTAGCACTTCTATCATCCTTTAAAAACAAGAAATGGACAGTGACGGGTAAGGGGGGGATACCTAGTCAATTTTTTCGTCATCATTGCATGTCATCATCATTCTCAAAGCCGCTGTTTACTTCTAAGATCACTTTAGCACCACCCTAAAAACCCGATTCAAATTCCACACAAATATTCAAATAGGTATGTAATGACACATTATATAAACTCTTTATGGTGTTTTATTTCCATTTTAGAGACGATAAGGTGTTTAGTTGGACAGATAGAGTGAAAAAAAGCAATTTTCCCACACAACAACTCTCCTCACTATCATGCATTAGTTTCGCTTCCCCACCCGCCATTTTTAAAAAGACCCGATGGGGCTCATTGCCGGGCAGCGTTTAGGTCATGTAATTAATTATGTTGGAAAGGGGAGAAATTGTGCTTTACAATGGTATTGACATTACAGTTGATCTGGAAATATTACGTTTTTTGGGGTGCTAAAATAAGGGCAATTGTACGGACCAAGGCGATGTATGAGTTTACGTGAGTTTACGTTAGTTGGTTGGCTTGCTAGACTGACATATACTAAATATTTAAATCTAGCTACACTTCCTTTCCTGCTGTTCTTCTGCATCCTATTAAATGTGTGCGTTTCGGAGGGAAGGAGGGTGTGAAGATAAAGGTTTATAGTATCCTGCCCTTTTGTTTTTTGTTTGTTTAATTTCATGACTGAGTGTGGGTGGGGGAATAAACGTTGCTGATTGATATCCTGTTGTGTAGTTTTTCTGCAGTTTTTTTATGGTAGGGTAGACAGATGTGTTTTCTTTCTACTACATGTATTGGTAAGTCATTGTATTAAACAAACTTCAAATAACTTTTCTTAGGAGTGAATGGGCTGTAAGTAGGCAGCTCGAGATAATTTAATTGACAGTTCTGGTTGCCTAGTGATGGACTTTAGCCCTGCTTCAGAAGAGGCATTTCTTTACCAAAAAGTTAAATACCCATTCAGTGGTGCTTCAAAACGATCTCCAGGTTTCGTGGCAGCATTCGTGGCGACATAGTGTAGGCTATGCTTTCAGACAAACAAATACTGTAGCTGAGGCGCTTTCAAGGAGCCACAGTTTATATACCGATATGAACAAATGTATACAAGCCTATATTCTGCCCATATGAAGGAATGTATATACAATATTTGTAGCCATACATGGTTTAATGAAAATCTGTAAACATACACCTTTAATAACAGACTCATGAACACAATCATGCAATAGGCTACAGCTGGCTTCACAGCTTCCCTAGGAAACTTGATGTGTTGTAGCCTCATGCAAACAAAAGAGTATCAGAGAATGAGTTCACTTCTGCTGCAGTGTTCGTGGTAAAATATTATGCGTTGTGTAAGTGCTTCAGGTGGAGGGAGGGTTAATGTGACTACTCTTTGTTTTCTTTGTACCCCTCTGTCACCATAAATGAAATTAAAAGTTTATTAAAATACTAAACAATAGAATGTTCATGATTTAATGAGAGGGAAAGACGGTAAGATGTACGTTGGGCTTTCTTCTGATGGGTTCGCAGGACTTTCAAATATATTACAGCAATCATGATTATTGCAGCAAATAAAAGTACAGGCTTTGTCGCCGGCAATACCTTTCAGATATAAAGAAAATGCCCCATACCACAGATTTCTCTGAAAGAAAACAGTTCCTCACAGAGCAGAGCCAGAGTCTTAACACAAAACATCCTGAGAACACTGTCATTGCAGCAGACCATACATAATATGTGATTTCCCAGTGATGCAAATAAAGCACCTGCACAATAGAGCCTAAATGTGATCTTATTCCTTCTAATTCTAGCTATACATTCACATAGAGGTATTGATCCTTTGGCTGAGGCAGCTCTTTTCATTACAGTGGCGGGGTCTCTGTAGAGAGAGCAAGGAGAGAGGACAGGGAAATTCATAGTCAAGTCCTCAAATTTAGGCCACTCCACAGTAAGTCACTTTTCTGTATATGATGAAGCGCAGCTCAGTAAATATTTATTGCATTTTCCTTTTCCAAATGGGCGGTAATTTAGAATGCATAAGATACTGTATTTACGATAGCACAGCTTCGCCCTATGTTCACCAGTCTTCCCGCTCTTTCAATCAAACCCAGCCCCTTTTCTTTTGTGTAACCAGCTGTCATATCTGTCCTGCCCGCTAGGGACATTTTCCTTTATGATGTCATTTGTAATCAAGTTATGATTTAATTATGTGTATGTGCAATTCTGTGTGATTAGTTAGGTATTTAGTAAATAAATAATTAAACCCAATTTTATATTACTGGTTCAACTTGTTAGCCAGGGTTCGTGCAGATAACCAAGAATTTACAACGTTCAGATGAGACTGAACTAAGATGACGATTAATAATTGACTGCTATTGATGTAAAATATTACTAGGTCTTTAAGAGTTTATTCGGGAGATAACAGCTCTATAAATATTATTTTGTGGTGCCCCGACTCTCTAGTTAATTACATTTACATGATTAGCTCAATCAGGTAATATTAATTACGGAGAAATTATTTTATAGAATAGCATGTCATATCACTTAATCTGGCATAGCCAAAGACACAACAATTGTGTACATATTACCTCAAATAGCCTGACTAACCGGTGCACCCGCACATTGACTCTGTACCGATACCACCTGTATATAGCCACACTACTGTTATTTTTGACAGTTTCTTTTTTATTTCTTTACTTATCTATTGTTTACCTAATACCTATTTTTTACTTAAAAACTGCACTGTTGGTTAAGGGCTTGTGACCCACAGTATAACACACACACACAAACACACAGACACACAGAAACACAGAAACAGACACACACCGAGTGGAAAAGACATCACCAGTGTGTGTGATGCCCCGCTGGTCTGGTCTGGACTAAAGCCTGAACTAACGAGGTGGTCAACACCAACCCAATGTGTTCCTCTTACTCAGAAGCAATTAGCATGTCCACAGGAGCTAGGGCTGTATAAACACACAGCAATACTCAGTCCACTATCACATCCCATCTATAAACATGATTATACAACACACTAACTGCTCTGATGTGCTAGTTCCCCCAATCCCCTAGGACTAGGCTGACTGGGATTTCAAAATGGAGTCAGAGTGGAGACTATCTTTTAGGGACTTTCAAAGGAGTTTAGAAAGTTCCAAAAATATGGATGTAATGTCTCTTTGTGGTGCTAGAGAGAGTGTGATGTTTTTCAACCTTAGCAGGCCATCACCACCAGGCTAAAAGTAGAAAGCTACAACAGCTCTAAGCATAATGAAATCATAAAGGACATGGTGCTCCAGGAAAGATCCATCAACGATCCTTACTTTCATACCCATATTAATCTCTTCCTCTCCTCTATCAGTCTCTCGTTCTGACTGGCCACCCACGAGGATGCTAATATGGGTTATGCGTATGCAGTGACGTATTCAGCAGCCTAAAAACCTAATGTAGGCCGTGGGCTCTTCCTCCTCCCAACCCGGGACTATTCTGTCCTGGTTCCCTTCTAGGCTCTGTTGTCTGGTCTCCATGGGGATACGGAGTCCTAGAATGCCTAGGTTAACTGGTGCTATACTGGTTCTATAATAGCTGGGTACAATGTTGTGGGATTTGGTGTACGGTACTCTGCAACATTGTTTTCTGCTGTGCTGCAAGGTGCAGTTGTGCTTATGCTGTTCTGTGATGTTGTTATGTGGTTCTATGCTATGCTGCTGTTATGTTGTTCTGTGCTGTTTTGTTGTTATGTGGTTCTATGTTGTTGTTATGTGGTTCTATGTTGTTGTTATGTTGTTCTATGTTTTTATGTTGTTCTATGTTGTTGTTATGTGGTTCTATGTTGTTGTTATGTGGTTCTATGTTGTTGTTATGTTGTTCTGTGCTGTTTTGTTGTTATGTGGTTCTATGTTCTTGTATGCTGTTGTTATATGGTTCTGTTGTTTTTGTTATGTGGTTCTATGTTGTTTTTGTTATTTGGTTCTATGTTGTTGTTGTTCTGTGTTGTTGTTATGTGGTTCTGTTATTGTTGTTATGTGGTTCCATGTTGTTGTTTTGTTGTTCTGTTTTATGTTGTTGTTCTGTGTTGTTGTTATGTGGTACTATGCTGTGCTGTTGTTATGTTGATCTGTGCTATGCTGTACCGTGCGCAGTTGTGTGGTGAGGTTCCTTGTGGAGCCACTGGGGAGAGTGAATATGGGGCACTCCTACACATAGTGCGCAGCACACATCAAAGGCCAGAACATTGTGTCGGAGCGCCCCTCTGGCGAAGAACAGCAGAAGATAACAGAGGGATACATACACCCCCCTCCCCGACAGCCCCTGCTCCTTCCCGACAGCCCCTGCTCCTTCCCGACAGCCCCTGCTCCTTCCCGACAGCCCCTGCTCCTTCCCGACAGCCCCTGCTCCTTCCCGATATCCCCTGCTCCTTCCCGACAGCCCCTGCTCCTTCCCGACAGCCCCTGCTCCTTCCCGACAGCCCCTGCTCCTACCCGACAGCCCCTGCTCCTCTCTGACAGCCCCTGCTCCTCTCTGACAGCCCCTGTTCCTTCCCGACAGCCCCTGCTCCTTCCCGACAGCCCCTGCTCCTTCCCGACAGCCCCTGCTCCTCTCTGACAGCCCCTGCTCCTTCCCGACAGCCTCTGCTCCTTCCCGACAACCCCTGCTCCTCCCTGACAGCCCCTGCTCCTCTCTGACAGCCCCTGCTCCTCTCTGACAGCCCCTGCTCCTCTCTGACAGCCCCTGCTCCTTCCCGACAGCCCCTACTCCTCCCTGACAGCCCCTGCGCCGCCTAGTCTTACTCATCAGTGAGTTATTTCACACCAGCTGAGATGTGTCATGTAATAAAGCATATGTTCTCCCTCCCTGACTCCACACGCAGAGCCTCAGCTCCCCTACGCACTGCTAAAACAGCTCAGCGCCATCCTTTAAACCGCTCTACATGCCCGGGGAAAGCACTCAGCTATGACATTTACAGACTCACACCATGAGTCTGAAGCTAACTTTAAATGTTAGGGTTAGGGGTTAGAAGAGGGAGACTGACAGCCTTTGTACAGGAAAGCCTATAGAATAAAGACATGACCTACGCAGTGCGCACACACCAGCCTGAGTGCTGCCTGGCACTCCGTTCCTCTTCCAGAATCTACTGTCTCTTCCTGCTACCAACCATAGATTGATTATTCATAGGTATGACTCCCTTCCTTGCGGAGGAGCCAGTGTGTGTGTGTGTATATGTGTGTGTGTGTGTGCGTGCGCGTGTGTGTATGTGTGAGCGTACTGAACATTAGTTGGGAGGATCAACAGCTTCCTGACCTAGGCCAACATCCCCAACGTAGAATCCCACATCATCCGACACCAACTCTGGCAGACAGGATACTGTGTCCGCATGCCTGACTCAAGGCTGCTCTAACTGGAAGTAGGGAACAGAATGCAAGGGTGGCAAAAGAAAAGGTACAAAGACGCCCTTAAAATCAACCTCAGAAAATGCAACATACACACAACTGGGAACTCCTTGCCACACAGCATACACTCTAACTACATCAGACTAAGAGGTCATCTGCACCACTCTGGCCAATTCAAAACAACAGAAGTGCAAAGATCAACCCACCAAGAAATTCACTGCCCTCCAACCTCGCTGTGTTTGTAGCTCCAGGATCAGCCTGCTCAGATAACAAACAAGTCTGCACGCAGAGACTCACACTCTCTCTCTCCCTCCCCCTCCAGCTAAACATTAAGACCTGCACAACCCCTGTGACCGATCACCATGCATATTCAAGTGGGCCAGTGTGTTACAGAGAGGAATGAGAAGTATGGAGCGACACACACACACACACACACACACACACACACACACACACACACACACACACACACACACACACACACACACACACACACACACACACACACACTCCTCAGAGTTAGGAAAGATATAAACAAACCTGCTATGACATTTCAATCCGACACTGTGAAGCAGGCCCTGACTCAACAGATATTATGTAATCCACTCAGCCTAATCAATCAGGCTGTCTGTAGCTTAGCTAACTATAGCTCATTTCAAAATGGAAATTATTATTTCTCAATTGTATCAGACAGACGTCTCAAATTGACCACCTCAGCCTCAATCAGCCTCAGTAAACGACCACTTTGCCCTTTCAGAAAAACTGGTCTCTCCTTTCTCTCTATTTCCCTCCCAGTTCTCTCCCTCCGTCTCTGTTCTAACGGAGGTGTGCGATTCCAGAAGGCTCTTTCATGTGGTCGATATCAGTTGCGTAATAAACTTTGACCTGCTGCTAGATTTTCTCAAGTGTGTGTGTGTGTGTGTGTGTGTGTGTGTAGTGGGTGTGTACTGTGTGTATGTAGTGAGCCTGGCCAGTGGAGGGTTGTGATGCCTGCCAGGGGGCCAGAGCGGAGCCAGGCCTTGCTAAGTCAGGGGCCTCAGCTCTGGCCCACCACACAACCCATAGTAGACGCTTCAGAAACTACTTCTGAAACATGTTCCACTACGGAGTAGTGAGGGGCGGGGGGACGTCCGTCTGACTATGTCTGTCCTGGGCTGGCATAAGGGTCTACTTCATTTCTGGGTGGAAACTTCATGAAAAGTAATGTAGGAAGTTCCTCTATATGTCATACAACAGCTGATAACTGTACTCTAGTTCACATCAAAACTAGTTAGGCTTCCATGACGACCAAGGAGGAGTTGCGTCATTTCAGAAAATAGAAAATTATCCCTGGAAAGCATATGATTGAAATGTGACCAACAAGCTCACTCCTTCAAATAAAATTACCCGTGTGCTGCCTATTGAGGAACCCTGCCCTAGACTTCATTATTACCATTATGGAAATCATGTGTTGTACTCCATTCCACTGAAACTACTGACAAATCACCTGGACAGCCAGAGAGTATCTATAGCTTTATGTATTTTTACTTAGTTGACAATGGAAGTTATATGTCTACTTCTACATTGGCCTAGGCTCTCTCTTTTATTGGGTCGGGCCCTAAACTGCCAGCTTGGGACTTGCAACTTTTTAGCAACTAACCTATTCCAGCCCTCACATCAGTGAGCTCTGGACAGACAAAGCTGTTTTTACACAAAGGGAAATGTATTCAGGTAAACTATTTTATGACATTTCCCCTGGATATATGGGATCCTCAAAGCATGATATTTTGCTCTTTCACACCGAGGCCTGGTCATTATCTTGTAGGATATTGTTGGAAAGATTTGTCAAATACTGTTAGGAAATATTACCATTCAAATTTGGATAAAAAAAATATAGAAAATGACTGAGAAGCCCAGTTTATTAGTGGCGAGTTAAGACAATCAGAAATCTGACATCCAGACATGCGTGCTCAGGCGCGCGCACTCAGTCAACATTAAGACCACAGAGAAACCAGACACATGCTCATTGCTCACGTGGAGCGCGCCAAACTAAATAGAATAAAAAAATTAACAAAACTCATAAATTATGGTATGAAATATTAGGTTGTGAACTCTGCAAACAACGTTTCCACTCCGACTTTACAGTAAACTTCACAGTAAATGACTGTAGGCCTAATCCGTCCATTCATGAACAGAATGCAATGTAAACAAATGACAATGAACGCGCAAGAATTGGCGAGAAACAGCTCAGCGCATTCGGTAGAGAGACAAACCAATATCTTCACCACAGCCCCCTCCCTTATTCTTGTCTCAACATTTCAAACGATACTCAAGACACATAATCTTAACATGTTTTAGATGATTTTCACTGACAGCCTCATCTCAATAATCAGCTAGGCTGAAACAATCGACAGCTTTAAAAGTAGCCAATGGTTGTCACGCTCTCTGTTGAAGTATTCTGAATTATGTTATTTATTCTGTATAGACAGGAGTAGTTATATCATTTTGGCAAATGTATTGAAATGTACTTTAGGTTACAGTGACTACTGTTACCAAATCTACTAATATTATACCCCCCTCAGCACCCCCTACTCAAAACATCTTCCTGCAGCTATGCCTGGATGTTATGTCTCCTAAGTGCCAGTTACCCACTTTTCAAGAACGCCATACTATACACAAAATATTATAGGCCTACTAATAATGGATTACAAAAGATACAGCGAGTTTTTCTTCCCTTTAAAGGGATGGGGATATGCGAAATAAAAATATATATATATTCATATTGAAAATTGCACTGTAGTATCAGTCAGTTAAAATATAAATTCATCTAATCTGGTGTAGTTACATCTGCATCGTGTCCAAAAATGACGTTTATAAATCGAAGATCATGTTCATGAATAATATTCTCTAGTAGAAGTAGCCTATAGGGGAAAGTGTGTCACTTTTTTTCTGGAGGTTCAGGTTGCAATGTGATGAAGTTATCTGTTGACTTTATAACGTGAGGTCATGCTGCTCCCAAAAGCTCCCTCCCTCCATCTCCCCTCGAGAAATTCAGTCATGATGGCTCTGCCATAAAATGTTCCTCGACCGTGGAGAAGAAACACAAACATTTTCACACCCAATCGTACCATCGTACCATCGTGCAATAGTTTATAAACAAGGAAGCGCGTTCAAAATAACTCTTACTCTACCTCCTTAAACTAGTTTAAACTGTAAAATATCATATTCACCTGTACGTGCGCCAGTCTTCTCTTTGCAGTAAATACGTGTATATTCGACAGAATTAGCATCTAGTCATGTTCAGGGACGCTGTCTCTGCCTCATTTAGGCATGTCGCAGTGCTTGTCACAAGTGGAGTAGCGCATGGGCCATGTGTTGTGTCCAGCAGAACTACAGTCATTGAATTCTCTGGGCTTTAAAAGCAACGTTTCTGTAACGACGTAAGGATGGCAAAAATGAATTATGCATTTCATTATGATACAAACAAACAGATTAATGAGATCAGATTAATGTGTATATCTTTTTTGCATTAGAACAAGTTACTAAATGTTTATAAAATAATATATTACAATGCCCTATGTGACACCTCTGATAGTGCAGAAAGTCTGTAAGATTAGTTAGCAATAAGATGACTTCAATTGGTAGTTTGCTAATCACCCCTTTTGCTTTTGAAACATCTTGGCACTCAGGTGATGTGAATCTGCATTGAATCTGACTGTAAAACACACCACATCTTAGCCACTAATATCTTCTGTAACCATTGACCTGAAGTCTAACCGGGAAGAAACTAAAATACTGTATAGGCATCTTGCTGTTGTGCCTTATAATGGTTCATTTTGAACGAGGGGAAATCTATTCCATCTTTTAATTATTGTTATGTCTGATTCAATCGTCACACACAGCATACACTGTTCAATAATATCCATACTTGCATAACTCAACATCTACTAATGCTATTTATAAAACATAACTGTATGATACAGTGATACAGACATAGAGGGAGTGAGAGAGGGAGAGACAGAGAGGGTGAGACAGAGAGTGAGACAGACAGAGTGAGACAGACAGAGAGGAGAGATGGACAGAGAGGGAGAGGGCGAGACAGAGAGGGAGAGACAGAGAGGGATAGACAGAGAGGAGAGATAGACAGGGAGGGAGAGAAGAGAGGGAGAGAGCGTGAGGAAGAGAGAGAGGGAGAGACAGAGAGAGAGAGACAGAGAGGGAGAGAGTGTGAGGCAGTGAGTTTTGAGAATGAAAAAAGTTTTGAGAATGACACAAATATTAATTTTCACAAATTCTGCTGCCTCAGTTTGCATGATGGCAATTTGCATATACTCCAGAATGTTATGAAGAGTGATCAGATGAATTGCAATTAATTTCAAAGTCCGTCTTTGCCATGCAAATGAACTGAATCTCCAAAAAACATTTCCACTGCATTTCAGCCCTGCCACAAAAGGACCAGCTGACATCATGTCAGTGATTCTCTCGTTAACACAGGTGTGAGTGTTGACGAGGACAATGCTGGAGATAACTCTGTCATGCTGATTGAGTTCGAATAACAGACTGGAAGCTTCAAAAGAAGGGTGGTCATTGTTCTTCCTCTGTCAAACATGGTTACCTGCAAGGAAACATGTGCCGTCGTCATTGCTTTGCACAAAAAGGGCTTCACAGGCAAGGATATTGCTGCCAGTAACATTGCACCTAAATCAACCATTTATCAGATCATCAAGAACTTCAAGGAGAGCGGTTCAATTGTTGTGAAGAAGGCTTCAGGGCGCCCAAGAAAGTCCAGCAAGCGCCAGGACAGTCTCCTAAAGTTGATTCAGCTGCGGGGTCGGGGAACCACCAGTACAGAGCTTGCTCAGGAATGGCAGCAGGCAGGTGTGAGTGCATTTGCACGCACAGTGAGGCGAAGACTTTTGGAGGATGGCCTGGTGTCAAGAAGGGCAGCAAAGAACCACTTCTCTCCAGGAAAAACACAAGGGACAGACTGATATTCTGGAAAAGGTACAGGGATTGGACTGCTGAGTCATTTTCTCTGATGAATCCCCTGTCTTGCCTTTACTATCATTAAATTGAAGACTTTTTATCAAAGATTCTCTGTAATTAGTATTACGCGATCAAACTGATTAATCACGTAACCGTAATTAACTATGAAGTCGAGGCACCAAGGAAAATATTCAGATTACGAAGTTATAATTTCCCAATATAACCTTTCAGATATTTTCATATCTGATCCATAGTCTTCTGAATAATTAATTATTTATTTTACCTCACGTTAGTCTCATTCCAAACGTCGTAAATTCACTATGAGTCATCCATACATCAATTGTCTTAAATCATTTATTTATTACTAACTAAGTAATTCACAGATATGCATAAACAAAACAACAAAGTAAATATGGTTACAAGAAATGATAGGAGAATGTGCCCTAGTGGGCTAAACCGGCATTGCGGCTTGGTGGACAAAAGGAGAAGTCAGCTGAGAAGTCACTACAGAGTTGATAATTATAACAATTTAAATACTAAGCCTTTGCACATGAATACTCACTAATTCGGGAACAATTGCAATCAATATATATATTTACGCTCAGTGTGTCGTCTTGATTGCTGTTGAAAAGTTAGTTTCTGTTGGAGAGATTCCGTCCTCTCTCTCTCTCTCTCTCGTCGGAGTGCATGCTGGGAGTGCATGCTGGGAGTGAGTCATCAAGCAGGAGTGATTGTGAGTGCGAATGGAATTTCTTTTCACTCTATTTGGTTTTGGTATGTATATATATATATATATTGATTAGTTTAGTTGTTTTAAGGGTATCTTGTTGAAACTATCACTAAGCACGTATAGGGGTGGTGGGATCTTTGAGGTTGGTTTTTCGCGAGGGCACAACCAGCGGGTGGGGCTGGTTGCTATGGCCACTCGCTGAAATGAAGAGTTTGAAAAACTTAGTCGGAGGCATGGAGTACAGATTCCTGCTGCGGCCGGGTGTTCAGTGGAAGAATGTAGCTTGGCTGTGGGTGCTATCATTGGGTATATTAGCATCAAATCAGCCTCAAGGATGAATAGCGCTGTAGTGATATTTTTAGATTCAATTGAAAAGGTGAATAAGATAGTTGAGAAAGGTGTTGTGTTGCGGGAGACACAGACGCCGGTATTTCCGCTTATGAATCCGGCGAAGAAAGTTATGCTTTCTAACGTGCCACCATTTGTTAGAGATGAAGTGTTGGAGCGAGAGTTATCTCGCCATGGTCAAATCGTATCTACAATAAAGAAGGTTCTTTTTGGATGCAAATCTCTGTTGAAACATGTCGTGTCTCATAGGAGACAAGTGCATATGATTTTAAAAAAGGAAGGAGATGAACTGAATTTAGCATTTAGCTTTAAGATTGATGGATTTGATTATGTCTTCTATGCATCTACTGAATCAATGAAATGTTTTGGATGTGGAAGAGAGGGGCATTTGGTGCGTAGTTGTCCCGAGAATGAGCGAGCTAGGCCTGGTAGTAGCTTTAGTGCGGGTGCAATTAACGCAACGCCGCGAAGGGATGAAAATACTACGGGTGCAGGGGAAGAGAGAAGGTGGGCAGATGTGGTTGGAAAAGTAGGAGAGGAATGCAGTGTGAATACGGGGGCAATTGTGGTAGATCAGAACAAAGAGGGAGGGGAAACAGTAGGTGAGATTGCGACTGCCGTCGCTGAGGTGGTGCTGGAAAATGAAATTGGAAGTCAAGAGGAGATTGAAATAACGGAAAAGGAAGCGGATGTTTTCAACATACCGAGGAGTAAAAGGAAGAATTTAAGGGGTGGTGAAGGGTCTAATTCTAAGAGAAAGGTAGAGAGTGATAAATCAGTTGAAGATGAACAAGTTGTAGAGATGGTGGAGTATTCTTCTGGGGAGGATAGCGAGAGTGAGTCATCTGACGCGTCACAACAATATAGTGAGATAAATGGGGTGGAAGGGAGGTATGGGATCGAGAGGATACATCAATTTCTGAAGTTGACAAAAGGGAGGAAATATATGCAGGATTACAATGTAACTGATTTTTTCCCTGAACGTGAATTGTTTATTGAATCAGCAAAGTTTCTGATGTCAAAAATTACAGGGGGAAGTTTGAAAAGCCCTGAAATTGCTAGACTCAAGAAAGTGGTCACGAGAGTGATAAGTGATGTAAATTCTAAAGAAAATGAAAGAGTTCAGTTGCAGTTTTAACTCTGTAAAGAGATGTGGTGGCTGCATCTTCCTCTGTATGTTTTTTTAAAATCCATGAGCAGTTTTAAGATCTCTTCTTTAAACGTAAATGGGGCAAGAGATGTTAAAAAAAGAGCCATGGTGTATGAGTTAATTAGGGGAAAGGGAAGTGACATAATTTTTCTACAAGAAACGCATAGTAAATTTGGAAAATGAAGTTATGTGGCAACAGGAGTGGGGGGGGGACAGTGGTGTGTAGTCATAAAAACTCAAAAAGTGGGGGTGTGGTTATCTTGTTCTCAAAAGGGGTTTTGCCGTTGTCATATGAGGTTGAAGAGGTAGTTGAGGGGAGGTTATTAAAAGTTAGAGCAAGGTATGAAAACATCACTATGTGTCTGAGAAATGTATATGCCCCAGTGGTGACAGTTGAGAGGGTATGTTTTTTAGAGACATTATCAAATACCATTGAGAAATGTAACAAAGAAGATTATTTGTTTATTGCTGGGGATTTTAACTGCACAGTTAGCGATTTAGATAGAAATCATCAAGAACCTCATATAGCCTCAAGGACGTTTTTAAAACGCCTTATTGTAACAAATGAACTGTGTGATATTTGGCAACATGGAGGAACAAGGCAGTACACCTGGGCGCATGTGAGAGAGAACATCATCTCTATGGCCAGGTTAGATAGGTTTTATGTTTTTGAGCATCAATCTCAGGTCTGTAAATCAAGTGTGATAACTCCAGTGGGATTTTCTGATCATTGTTTAATAACAGAGGTGGTGTTCATTAACGATGTAAAACCCAAAAGCGCATACTGGCATTTTAATATAACTTTATTGAGTGATGCTCACTTCAGGAACTGTTTCAGTTTTTTTGGGGAGAGGTGGAGGTCTCAAAAGGCCAGTTTTGTATCCCTTCAACAATGGTGGGATATAGGGAAAATCCAGATTCAACAATTTTGTAATCAATACACGAGGAATGTCACCAAGGATATCACCAGATCAATGAAAGCCCTAGAGATTGAAATAGTGGAACTCATGACATTGGTTGAGACCACAGGAGATCGAGGCCATACTAAGGCCCTCAAGAGGAGAAAAGCTGCATTGGCAGACCTGCTGGGTATCAGAGCACAGGGGGCACTGGTGAGAAGTAAGTTTCAGGGAGTATCTGAAATGGATGCCTCATCCAAATTTTTCTTTGGTTTAGAGAAAAAGAATGGACAAAGAAAAATTATTCATTGTCTCAAATCAGCTGTTGGACAAGAGCTCACTAGCCCTAGTGAAATTAGAAAGAGGGCAGTAGAGTTCTATGCTGAGCTCTACAAGTGTGAGTACAAAGAGGACAAAACAGTGACTCAGCAGTTCTTTGATGGGCTCCCAAAGGTGGCTGCAGAAGCTCAGGTTGAGCTTGAGCAACCATTGTCTTTGCAGGATTTATACACTGCATTAAAAGGCATGGAAAATGGAAGGGCACCAGGCATTGATGGGCTTCCCGTTGACTTTTTTAAGTCTTTTGGGGCTATGTTGGGAGAGGATTGGTTAGAAGTAGCTAATGATAGTTGAACCGGAGGGTTACTACCAATAGGCTGCAGAAGGGCTGTCCTCACCCTACTGCCCAAAAAGGGTGACCCGAGGGAGGTGAAGAACTGGAGGCCGGTGGCTTTATTGTGCACTGATTATAAGATATTGTCAAAGGCTTTGTCCAACAGGCTGAGGGAGGTGATGGGGTAAATCATACATACGGATCAGTCCTACTGTGTTCCTGGCAGGCAGATAGGGGATAACATTTCTCTGATTCGCGATTTTTTGGATATCTCTAGGGCTATTGGGTTGGATGCTGGTCTAATTTCAATTGATCAGGAAAAGGCATTTGACCGAGTTGAACATCAATATTTATGGCACACGTTTGAGGCGTTTGGGTTCAGCTCTGGTTTTATTGCCATGATAAAGGTGATATATGGTGACATTGAAAGTGTATTGAAAGTTAACGGTGGTTTGAGTGCTCCTTTTAAAGTGTGTAGAGGTATTAGGCAGGGATGTTCTATGTCAGGGATGTTATATGCCATTGCTATAGAGCCACTACTAAATAGCATTAGAAGTCGCATTGCAGGGGTGTGCCTTTCAGAGGATATTCCTCCTATTCGTCTCTCAGCCTATGCTGATGATGTAGTTGTGCTAGTGAAAAATCAAGCGGAGGTGGATAGCTTGAATCTAATGGTTGATCGTTTTAGGGGAATATCCTCTGCAAAGGTCAATTGGGAAAAGAGTTGTGCTTTACATATTGGAGAATGGTCTGGAGGGATCATGGCTTTGCCAGGGGGGCTAGAATGGTGTAAGGGAGGTTTTAAGTATCTTGGAGTGTACCTAGGAGATGAGGGGACTATGGAAAAAAATTGGAGTGGGGTGGTTGAAATGGTGGAAGGGAGGATGAGGAGATGGCTGTGGTTATTATCTCGTATGTCATATAGGGGGCGCACTATTACAGTTAACAATGTGATTGCCTCTGCACTGTGGCATCGGTTGTCAGTTTTAGAACCACCATCTGGCCCTCTGGCTAAGATACAGGCAATTATTGTGGATTTCTTTTGGGATAAATATCACTGGGTTCCACAAAGTGTTTTGTATTTGTCAAAAGAGGAGGGGGGACAAGGTCTTGTACATCTTGCTAGTAGGGCTGCTGCTTTCCGGTTTCAGTTTATTCAAAGGTTGCTTTATGGACCGGAAAATGTGGTGTGGAGAGGGGTGGCAGGTCTTATATTACAGCGGGTTGGAGGATTAGGTTTAAAGAAGGCTTTATTTCTGGTTGATAGTAGCCAGATTTCTAGGGAGGGAGTACCTCCGTTTTACAGAGGCCTTCTCAGAGTGTGGAGCATAATGAAGGTGTCCAGATGAACTTCAGCGGAGTCAGTGCATTGGCTGTTGGAGGAACCTCTGGTGTATGGGGCAAGACTGGATTGTACAACTGCAGCTGTTCCACATTTCTCCAAGATTCTGGTGAAGGGGAAAATCATCACCTTAAGACAGTTAATGGCCATGGCTGGGCCCGCCTTAATGGATGGAAGACGGGTGGCAGAACATTTGGGGATGAGGTCGGAAAGGATTGTCGGACAAATGCTGGGGAGCTGTAGGAAGGCTCTGTCAGCGGAAGAATGGGGTATGCTTAGTAGCCACAAGAAGAAGGTGCAAGATGAAGATGTTTCATTTCCAAAACTAGGGATTACACCAAATATCCCAGAGTCAGAAAGAAATGCGTTATTGCTGGATTTGAGAGGGTTGGAGGAGGTGGGTTTGGATGAGGTGAATGGGAAGGACTTGTATAGGGGGTGTGTCAAGGTGTTGAATAAAGATAAATTGAAAAATAGAAAAGACACTCTATGGAGGGTAAAATTGGGCATTGATGACAAGGTAAAGCCAGCATGGAGAGCACTGTACAAGCCACCGTTACAAAAGGGTACTGGTGATATGCAATGGAGGGTTTTACATGGCATCATTGCAGTTAATGCTTTTGTATCTGTTATTAACTCAGATGTTAGAGATGGATGTCCTTTTTGTAATATAAGAGAAACCATTTTTCACTGTTTTATGGAGTGTGAGAGGATAAAACCTCTATTGGAAATGCTGGAATCTTTGTTTAAAGCTGTAGGGGAGTTTTTCAATAACACTGTGTTTATTTTGGGGTTTCAATATAGTAAACAACAGAAAAGAAAATGTCAAATGTTAAATTTTATTTTGGGACAAGCTAAGATGTCAATTTTTCTGAGTAGGAATCATAAGATAGAAACGGGATATGGGCAGGATGTAAGATGTGTTTTTAAAGGATTAGTGAAAGCAAGAATAAAAGTAGATTTGGAGTTCTTTTCAGCTGTAAAAGATCTCCTATTATTTGAGGAGAAGTGGGCCTACGAGGGAGCGCTTTGTTTTGTAGAGGGGAAATTATTTTTTGCTGATGAAATAAGTTGAATGTATATGTTATGTATTTATTTTTGTTTAGGAATTACATTTGTTGTTTCATTTCTGAAAAGGCAGTGTGTCATTATTTATGTTAACACTTGAGTAAAAAAATAAAGGTTTTATAAAAACTCAAAACTCTCTCTCTCTCTCTCTCTCTCTCTCTCTCTCTCGTGGTTAGAGGGGATAGTTCAGAGCGACATTCATTCATGTTGCTGTAGAATGGATGTTTCGGCGGTTGTCGTTCAATGATACTGAATTCCTAGCTGCAGACTAGTAATTAATATCAAAGACTGGTTCTTATTCTGTCGGTACCGATAGTCTAAGAGTTTAACCACGTGGTATGGTTAAATGATTCAGCAATGGTCTGCAACCTTTGTCCTCCCGTGATTTAGAGAAACATGGTCTAGTTGAGAATTTCTTAAGGTTGGGTTTTATTCGGAATTGCAGAAAAGGGGCTGTCCCAGGATGCCTGACCCTAACTGGGCTCATGGGCGGTCCTCTGATTTAGTTCAACTCAAAAGGGAATTGGAGTTTCCTTCATTAACCAGTCCAAAATCACATTACACAATTTTACAAACAGTATCATCCTCACTCATTCATCTTATACAACAATTAGATGTAAACCTCACATCTGAGGCTATTATATAAACAGCGTTATGGTAATGTGGCCGCACCGTCTCCCACGAGCTTCCCAAGTTGTGACAAACGGACCAGTTCGTAAACGTTGTTCGGACCTCAAGTTCTGTGAGGTGGAAGAAATTCCTTTGTTCTCTATGAAACTTCACTCTATCTCTATACTGTGTGGCCATGAGGAGATCCTCTCCTCGGGAATTTACGACCTCTCTCTGACCACAGCAGGCTAGTTGAAGGAGGCAAGGGGAAGGCAGGGAGAGTGAGATGGGGCTTGCTGTACCCAAAGATGGCAACGTCATAACACCCCTTTCCGATTGTTTGGGGCATGCAGAAAAAAGACCATTCATGTGTGGGGTTGCTTCTCAGACAAGGGAGTGGGCTCACTCACAATTTTGCCTAAGAACACAGCCATGAATAAAGAATGGTACCAACGCATCCTCCGAGAACAACTTCTCCCAACCATCCAGGAACAGTTTGGTGACGAACAATTCCTTTTCCAGCATGATGGAGCATCTTGCCATAAGGCAGAAGTGATAAGTGGCTCGGGGAACAAAACATTGATATTTTGGGTCCATGGCCAGGAAACTCCCCAGACCTTAATCCCATTGAGAACTTGTGGTCAATCCTCAAGAGGTGGGTGGACAAACAAAAACCCACAAATTCTGACAAACTCCAAGCATTGATTATGCAAGAATGGGCTGCCATCAGTCAGGATGTGGCCCAGAAGATAATTGACAACATGCCAGGGCGGATTGCAGAGGTCTTGAAAAAGAAGGGTCAACACTGCAAATATTGTCTCTTTGCATCAAATTCATGTCGTTGTCAATAAAAGCCTTTGACACTTATGAAATGCCTGTCATTGTACTTCAGTATTCCATAGTAACATCTGACAAAAATATTTAAAGACACTGAAGCAGAAAACTTTGTGGAAATTAATTATTTTTGTAATTCTCAAAACTTTTGGCCACGACTGTACAGTTTGATTGTGCTAATGTTGTCTCCCCTCTTCTCCTTTTCTCTCTGCTTTCTCCTGCCTCCCCCTCCATTATCCTGCCTCCCCCTGCATTCTCCTGCCTCCCCTTGCTTTCTCCTGCCTCTCCCTGCAGGAGATATGTTCCGAATTCCAATTTGTTGTGGCTAACGTTAGCTAGGTGGCTAACGCTAATGTTAACAAGCTCTATGGGTTAGGGGTTAAGGTTAGGGTTAAGGTTAGCGTTAAGGTTAAGGTTAGGAGTTGGGTTAAAGGGTTAGGGGAAGGGTTAGCTAAAAGGGTTAAGGTTAGGGTTAGAGGAAGGGTTAGCTAGCATGCTAAGTAGTTGCAAAGTAGCTAATTATCTAAAATGCTGAAGTTAATATTTGTAATTTTTTTTAACCTTTATTTAACTAGTTGTCCTTAATGAGATTCGAATACTCAACAATTGGGTTGCTAGACATTTGCGTTATATGCCTCCCCATCCACCCCAACCAACCACACTCCTTTTGTTTTTGCCATAAGTAACTTTCTGTCTTATGCAACCATACCAAACGTAACATATCATACTAACTTGAGTGTCTCAGATTTATGTTTACTGTGTTACATCTAGTCTTTGAGACCAGTTTGCTCCCCTGCTTTCTCCTGCCTCCCTTTGCCTCCCCCACTTTCTCCTGCTTCCCCCGCTTTCTCCTGCCTCCCCTGATTTCTCCTGCCTCCCCTGATTTCTCCTGCCTCCCCTGATTTCTCCTGCCACCTTCTGCCTCCTCTTGCTTTCTCCTGCCTCTCCCCTGTATCCCCCTGCCTCTAACAGCTGTATAGAGCTGTGCTCCAACAGTTCCTCCCCCTGCCTCTAACAGCTGTATAGAGCTGTGCTCCAACAGTTCCTCCCCTGCCTCTAACAGCTGCATAGAGCTGTGCTCCAACAGTTCCTCCCCTGCCTCTAACAGCTGTATAGAGCTGTGCTCCAACAGTTCCTCCCCCTGCCTCTAACAGCTGTATAGAGCTGTGCTCCAACAGTTCCTCCCCCTGCCTCTAACAGCTGTATAGAGCTGTGCTCCAACAGTTCCTCCCCCTGCCTCTAACAGCTGTATAGAGCTGTGCTCCAACAGTTCCTCCCCTGCCTCTAACAGCTGTATAGAGCTGTGCTCCAACAGTTCCTCCCCTGCCTCTAACAGCTGTATAGAGCTGTGCTCCAACAGTTCCTCCCCTGCCTCTAACAGCTGTATAGAGCTGTGCTCCAACAGTTCCTCCCCCTTCCTCTAACAGCTGTATAGAGCTGTGCTCCAACAGTTCCTCCCCCTGTCTCTAACAGCTGCATAGAGCTGTGCTCCAACAGTTCCTCCCCCTGCCTCTAACAACTGCATAGAGCTGTGCTCCAACAGTTCCTCCCCCTGTCTCTATGGATGTTCTCGCTATCTGTTTTTATTTCCCAGGAGCACTCAACTGCCTGAGGTGTAGACCCAGCCCCTCTAAACAGCAGATGCTCAGGAGGTGGAGAATGGGAGGTCTTACAGTTCTTCAGCAGCACTGTGCCGTGCATCATTCACATAAAAGGAGGCAATTAGACACTGTGAAAACATAACATAACGTCATCTCAACGACCTGAAACACAGCAGCAGCGACATGTGTGTGTGTCTATGCTTGCAAGCTCAAAGAATAGAGCTACAGTGCTATGAAAAAGTTGATCATTTTCTCTTCTTTTACATATTTTTGATACTGAATGTTATCAGATCTTCAACCAAAATCTAATATTAGATGAAGGGAACCTGAGTGAACAAATAACACAACAATTACATCCATAATTCATTTAATAAGCAAAGTTATGCAACACACAATAACCCTGAGTGAAAAAGTAATTGCCCCCTTATACTCAATAACTGGTTGTGCCACCTTTAGCTGAACGACTCCAACCAAATGCTTAGATCAGTCTCTCACATCGCTGTGGAGGAATTTTGGCCCCCTCTTGGCCCATGCAGAACTGTTTTAACTCAGCGACATTTGTGGGTTTTCAAACATAAACTGCTTGTTTCAAGTCCCCGCCACAACCTCTCAATTGGGATTAGGTCTGGACTTTGACTAGGCCATTCCAAAACTTTAGATTTATTGCTTTTTAGCCATTTTCATGTAGACTTGATTGTGTGTTTTAGATCATTGTCTTACTGCATGATTCAGAAGCGCTTCAGCTCACAGACGGATGGCCTGACATTGTTCTGTAGAATTCTCTGATACAGAGCAGAATTCATGGTTAATTCTATTAACGCAAGTCGTCCAGGTCCTGAGGCAGCAAAGCATCCCAAATCATCACACCATCACATCACACCATGCTTGACCGTTGGTATAAGGCTCTTACTGTGGAATGCAGTGTTTGGTTTTCGCCAGGTATAATGGGACCCATGTGGTCCAAATAGTTATACTTTTGACTCATCTGTCCATAGAACATTCTTCCAAGAGTCTTGATGATCATCCAGGTGCTTCCAGGTGCTTTTTGACAAACTTGAGTCAACGTTTTGGATGAGATGGGTCCCATTGTGTGGTATTAAGGAGGAGGAAGATGAGGTGAGGAAGAGAAGGCAGAAGAGAAGGAGCAGAGGGAGGAAGAGAAGGAGGAGGGGGAAGAGGGAGGAAGGAGAGGACAAGAAGGAGGAGGAGGAAGAGAAGGAGGAGTAGTGGGAAGAGACGGAGGAAGAGAATGAGGAGGAAGAGGAGGAAGAGGAGGAGGAAGAGAAGGAGGAGGAGGAAGAGGAAGAAGAGGAGGAGGAAGGAGAGGACAAGAAGGAGGAGGAGGAAGAGAAGGATGAGTAGTGGGAAGAGAAGGAGGAAGAGAATGAGGAGGAAGAGGAGGAAGAGGAGGAGGAGGAAGAGAAGGAGGAGGAGGAAGAGGAAGAAGAGAAGGAGGAGGAAGAGAAGGAGAAGGAGGAGGACAAGGAGGAGAGAGAATGAGGAAGAGGAGCAAGAGGAGGACGAGAAGGAGGAGTAGGAGGAAGATGAGGAAGAGGAACAAAGGAGGAGCAAGAGGAGAAGGAGCAGGAAGAGAAGGAGGAAGATGAGGAAGAGGAGGAAAGGGATTGGGGAGGAGGGCATCACATTGCCCTCTACCAGGAAAATGTGCGAATGCAGCGTTTGATCCTGCTGGCCTCCAGCCTCAATAGTGTCTTTTAAACATGGCTGAGAACCATAAACCTACGATGATGCACTGGGGCCTTACAAGAGGTCATGGGGATAATCTCAATTGCATGTTCCTCTCGCCCTCTCTCCTTTCTCCTCGCCTTCTTCTCAAAACCCATTGGAGGCGACCGCCAGAGGTCTCTCAACTCTGACCTTCTCTTCCACTGGGTTTTGAGAAGGAGGCGAGGAGAGAGAAACATGCAATTTAGATTCTCCCACAGAGAGAGGAGGAAGGGGGTTAGAGGTAGATGGGGGGGGGGTAGAGATTAACCTCCTAACCTGCTGCTTGGGGCAAGTGTCCCCTAACACTTCAGCTGCGGGACCTCTGTCACCCACCTGTTTCGGATTTTGCACATGACCAATTACGATGACTGCGTTTAATTTGGGCTTCTCAGGGCCACATTGACGTCAAAGACCCTGCAGAAGCACATGCACACACACACACACACACACACACACACACACACACACACACACACACACACACACACACACACACACACACACAGTCAAACACTATGTTCTGACTACAAACATACACCCTCTCTGCAGATGTCCAGCTGGACCTGAGACATACACCACATCTGGAGGAGATCAAAACTAAACCAACCATGATCAGTTGATGCACATAAAACTAAAAATACAAGTGGACATGTGTGTCCTAGCTATATATGCTATCTCAATAAGATCTGTTCATCCTGTTTTTCATTACTTAAAGTAAATGATCAACAAAAAAATCCCCCAAAAAATCCCCCAAAGACTCCCACTGAGACACACACCCCCAAAGACTCCCACTGAGACACACACCCCCAAAGACTCCCACTGAGACACACACACACCCAAAGACTCCCACTGAGACACACCCCCCCCAAAGACTCCCACTGAGACACACCCCCCAAAGACTCCCACTGAGGCACACATCCCCAAAGACTCCCACTGAGACACACACCCCCAAAGACTCCCACTGAGACACATACCCCCAAAGACTCCACTGAGACACACACACCCAAAGACTCCCACTGAGACACACATCCCCCAAAACTCCCACTGAGAGTAGAGACATCTAAGCATGATCCTCGTCACCATTTCCTGTTCTTGCTAAAAATAAAGATGTAAGATGTTCTTCCCTGGCCACTGGGGAAAGGGTGATGGTCTGCTGCTGGGAACCATTCTGGCTATTTTTGTCTTGTTAAGTTTTGTAAACATCTTCTCTCTCTGTGTGAAGGGAGACATCTGACATTTTATATCAGTATTTCCCTCATCCGTATGCGTAGTTCAATTTATAAAAAGAGATATCAGTATCTTTATCTCTTTTTTATTTGAGGCCATGGGGTAGGGTAGGGGGGTAGACAAGACCATGGGGTATGGTAGGGGGTAGACAAGACCATGGGGTATGGTAGGGGGTAGACAAGACCATGGGGTAGGGTAGGGGGACAGACAAGGCCATGGGGTATGGGGCCAGACAAGGCCATGGGGTAGGGTAGGGGGACAGACAAGACCATGGGGTAGGGTATGGGGACAGACAAGGCCATAGGGCAGGGTAGGGGACAGACAAGGTTATTGGGCAGGGTAGGGGACAGACAAGGTCATGGGGCAGGGTAGGGGGCAGACAAGGTCATGGAGCAGGGTAGGGTGACAGACAAGGTCATTGTGCAGGGTAGGGGGGACAAGGTCACAAGGTAGCGGGGCAGACAAGGTCATTGGGCAGGGTAGCGGGGCAGACAAGGTCATTGGGCAGGGTAGCGGGGCAGACAAGGTCATTGGGCAGGGTAGCGGGGCAGACAAGGTCATGGGAAAAGGTCATGGGAAATTGTTGGTAACACAGACCATTGATATGATTATCCTCTTTGAAGATTCATCCAAAGAGCGAGGTCAGGGAGGTTGCAGTGTGTGTGTGTGTGGTGTGTGTGTGTGTGTGTGTGTGTGTGTGTGTGTGTGTGTGTGTGTGTGTGTGTGTGTGTGTGTGTGTGTGAAGTGCTCGAGGAAAGGCTGAGGCTGTCAAGAACTGAGACAGCCTCTACCAATAAAACTCTACACATCTTTGGACCATGGCGAATGAAGAGAAGTGCCTGGTTTCCTACAGCTAGTGTGTCACTGTGGGCCTTATGTCATGTTAGGACCAGACTGTCTGTTAGGGGGGATGTCACAGTGAGTGCTTGTCTCGCCACATTAAAACACATCCAGTGTGATGGTTGAGCTGCTGCTAGCACTGTGAAATAAGGACACAGAGACAGAGATATTCATGCTTTGTTTTTTAATCACTTCATAGAAAAAGTATTTTCTGATATTTTAACACAATATACAATATTATACCATACATTGTGTGAAACATTTAACATGTCCGCTGCGACTGTAACGCGTTAGGTAGGTATTCAAAAGACATGTCAAATAAAAAACCTCTCTCATGCAGATAGTGCCAAGCGTGGCTAACCACAACTCGGACCAAAATGTTTAACATAGATTAACAATGTTATACTGGTGACAAATTTGAATTTCAAAACTGCTAACAAGTTTTGGTCAAATCAAAATAGTTCACAATAGCACGATCAAATACAAGAAGATCACATGTTTGTAACGATTCATCAGGTTCAGCTCAGAGATATTGTAGCATGCCACCAATAATCCCCCTGAACTACTTTACATGGAAGGACGTGTAAAGGAGCAGACACTCTGTCTGTCTTTCTGTTGTTATTCCTTACTTCTGTCGAACCAGTAGATCTGAACCCCAAATCAGCAATCTGCATTGAAAATGTTGCACAGAGGAGCATGGATTATTCACTACTACAAGCTGCTAAGAGGAGAACGTCTCGGTGTGAACTAGTGATAGACTACAGTATCAAAGCTTCTCCACAGCTTATCATAGCTATAACCAGGCCTCTGTTGTTTAACATGTCCTCTATGCGTTGTAAACCTACAGGTTGTGAATATGTCTCTTTAGCTGCTGCTCAGGGCACTCAAACATTTGTGCGAATATATATTGACTTATTATATAATATAAAAAAACAAATAGAGGATATAAAAAGCCTCCGACGCAGAGCCCTGTACATGTTAGACACTCCCCTTCCAGGTAATGCAAGTGCATATAAATTAAAATAGATTTACACTGACTGAAACAGTATTCTTATGTACAGTACAACTGAATGTAATTGAATACACTGTTATAAACAGCAAAGGACCAGCTTGAGCTCTAGTTACAGACAATAAGAGGAGTCATGTTGAGCCTAGGTGACAAAGACTAACATGTATACACACACGTACTCTCACATTTTATGACATGCACACACACACGCTCACGCATCAACGCACACAATTACCATGTAAGCCTGCTGGAGTGAGTGAGGTTATAGACAATAAGGTAGTTGAAAGTACCTTTGAGTATGTCAGTAAACCTAAGTGAATAATGGAGAATAGGTCATAGATGCTGAATAGGCCATCATGAAAACCAGCCATGGAGGCCTGTAAAGGACAATCTGCCTTGCAGACTGCCTGGAGTTGACGGTCTTAATGCTGGCCCACAGTGACAGTGAATTACACTGTCCGGGGCCTTTTGGTTTGGTGTCTCTGTCACATCATCTCTAGATAACCTACTACTGTGGGTCATCATCCTCTTGTTCTCAACAATAAGTCTTTTTCTCCTCGGGTTTGGGTTTTGCAGCAGAGGATTAAATTTAACGGACTAAATCCTGATAAACTTCCCGTCCGGTCAGGAAATGTGATACAGTTAGTGGGAAGGGAAGATTAAGGTCAATGGGTAGAAGCAGAACCTCGTTCCCTTTTATTAGGTGGATGAATAAATAGCTGAACTGTATGAACCATGTGAATAATTATAGTGCAGCTGACTTCTAGACATGCAGCCGCCCGGCCACCTTTCATCATCTGGACCGGTCCTGATTCTACAGGGATAGGGGGTCCTTCCTTAGTTAGATTGTTACATTATCAGAACCAGTTAGGTTTTGTAATCTTTGGTCCAGTAGGATTAATAGACGACAGCAGGATACCTCGAGAGGAAGCTGGAAATAGCCTTCCAACTGCACGTGATAAGAAACTTTGCTTTGGCTGCCAAGTGCTATTTCTGTCTATGATGTTGACATTGGTTTGGAGTCTGAACGATATCAGGATTTGATCCATGAGGGAGATTGTGGGGAAGCAGGTTAGATGTCAGAATGTTGTGTAACTGTTTTCTGGAGCTAAAGTGAACATCTATCTGCCTACCATTTGTCTACAGTGAGGTCTGACAATCTAGACATGCAACACGAATGTGTACATTGTGTACATTTAATTTCCATATAGAAACATATATTTTGTACATGGATTAAGATGACAGTGTATTTCTTATTATGGGAAAACATGTTTTTAGCATTTGATGAGTATGTCCAGGAATTGTTTGTCTAAGTTAGTTTGGATTTCTTCTATTGCCCAATAGTAGTAGGAAGACTGTTCTCTTTGTCTGAGATATAAAAGGATTTTGCTCTTGAGCTTTCGAAAAAGAAAGAAAAAACAACAACATTCATACTAAAGTGTGTTCAATAAATTAAAAAACAATTCAAAAGATAATAGTAAAAAGGCACATAAAAGTCCTCTGACAAATGATACAAGAAAAAAGTGACCATATTTTTCTCTCTCTATATAAACTCATGTCCATCAATCAGTAGTTCATAAGCTGCCTCATGACATCCCATTTCAGTAAAAAAGTCACAAGGTACAAAACTTCTCTCAGTAGTAGTGTCGACATTTGCCAGTCAGGATGGAAAAACAACCATTTCCCAGATTGGCCCAAGTCCTTCATTTAATTTCCTCAGAGGCCTTTCCGTCAGTCCTTCAGGCCCAAAATGTTTGCAGCATTTTCCCTGAGAACTCCGTAGCCGCCCCACTGAAACTGTCCCTCTGTTGCTGGCACCTAACGGTGCAAGGATGGGGGGGTTGAAACTGACACCCCATGCGAGCTCAAACTAAGACCCCTGTGGGCTTGTTAAAAAGCACAGCTGCAGGATTTCTCCTGTTTAAAACATTAAACCAACCACCATTGCGGTGCAGCCGAGCCCATTAAGTGTCTGTGGGTGATGCATCGTGGGTAATTATCGCTATGGATGACGTGGGCTCCATGGATTCCTCAGGGTCCTGACAGTCAAAGTAGTCAACCGGAGACTGAGACGACTCCCCCAAAACATCCTCTTCCTCCTCCTCATCCTCCTGGCTCTGTTCATCTTTCTCTGTACCCTCAGAGTCCTCCTCCTCCAGGGTGAGTTCAAACTGGAACTTGTCTCCCACCTGACCCCCTTCACCTCCACCCTGCTCGCGCTGCTCCGTGGCCCAGGGAGGAGAGGGGCTCTGGGGAATCATGCTCTGGTACCAGTTCCTGTTGTCCTCCAGAGTGTCCAGGATGTCCTGAGCATCAGGGTGCACCAGGTCAGCCCACGTCTCCCACAGAGGGTGGACGATGTAGTCTATGAAACCCACCTGGAGAGAGGGAGGTAAAGGGAACAGTAGTGAGTCAGGAGTCGGAGTGTGTATGTGTGTGTGTGTGTGTATATGTGTGTCTCTGTATGTCCAGTATCATACCTGGCTTTTCTCTACTGAGGCAGTGTGTTTGTCACACATGGGGCTGATCTCCATGCCTCTCTCCCTCTCCCTGTCTCCCTGGTGGAAGAACTCCTCCATGATGCGGTCGGTCCACTGACGGTACAGCTCCAAGGACTTGGTCGGGTTACTCAGGTCAGCACAGTGAACCATGTTCCTCAGCACCTGATGGAGAGACGGAGGGAGAGAAGAAGGTGAGAGTGATATGGAGTGGTAGGAGAGAAAGCGAGAAGAAGAAAGATGGCTAGAGAATGAATGAACAGGGTTGAGGAAGAGAGCAGGAGGAGACAGGTGAAAATGGAGTGAAGGAGCAGAGGTCATACCACAATCTAAACCATGTTACTAAGTCTAGATGATGATGATGAAGATAAGCCCACCTGTATTCTGTCGGTGTAGTTGTCCAGCAGCAGGACCCCAGAGCTGGTCACCTTCTTGGTCTCCACCATGGTCTTCAGGTCAGCTAACAGACTCATGTGCTTGGACATGTCAGTGGCCAGAACCATTTCGATGACCATCTTCCTCAGGCTCTGCCTCTGCTTCTTGGTCAGGCTCTGGAAGATGTCACAGTTGTCCTCCTGCAGCAGCTTGAAGCCCACAGCTAGATGGTGGTTCTCTAACACGGACTCATCGTTGTACATCAGGGCCAGCTCAGAGTCTGAGGGAGACAACAGACAATGAATCAGTCACTTGTTCAACACAGTTGATGAATATGGATATCTATACAGTATCTATAGATAATTCTCATATATTTATTCTATACATTATTCACATAACAGTAACAGGTGTAAGAGAAAGACTCACTGGTATTGATGAGGAACTGGTTGGACACCCCCGGGTGGTCCACATCATGGATTGCTGCAGCAAAGATGGCCGCCAAAATCTCTAGATCGCTGAAGACTGCCTATGTGAGAGAGAGGGTCCAGGGTTAAGAATGTCTCAAGAGAAACAGTCAAAAAACAGAACAGCTACAGGGAAGAGCTAATCCCAGTGCAGCCCACTCCCATTGATTCCCATGGCTAGGGTTGCTATCGCTAACAGCCAACATAGTGTAAACACTAATCAGAGCCAGATGAGTGCTGGCCTAAATTAGCGAAATGACTATCTTATGCTAACCATGTCTCTGTCTCTCTATAGGCACCCATACATAGTGGTTTGACACTGGCTGTAAGAGCAGGGCTGTACATATGATGGAGGGATGGAGGGACGGATGGGGTGACTGTAAAAAAGGAGGAGAGCGGCTGGTGACATGCTGAGGGCTAGGTCACGCTGTTAACTACGTCATGGATGAGTTTCCACTGTATATATATAGAACCACAGAGAATGGAGCTGTGAGAACAAACAGAATGGGGTGAGGGAGGGGGCAAGGAGAGAGGGAGGAATACGGGATAACTTTTGGTTTACGTCTAAAGACTGAGGGAAGATGACTTAGGGAGAATGCGATTGAAAACCCTGGGGAAGACTTACAGAACCATAAGATTCAAGGGTTGGGGTGAGTGTAAGGACAGAGCACTAATGTGGAATTCTATTAGCTCAGATGGGTGTGGGATAAGGGTGAGGTAATGGTAGGGTGTGGGATAAGGGTGAGGTAATGGTAGGGTGTGGGATGAGGGTGAGGTAATGGTAGGGTGTGGGATAAGGGTGAGGTAATGGTAGGGTGTGGGATAAGGGTGAGGTAATGGTAGGGTGTGGGATGAGGGTGAGGTAATGGTAGGGTGTGGGATGAGGGTGAGGTAATGGTAGGGTGTGGGATGAGGGTGAGGTAATGGTGGTGTGGGATGAGGGTGAGGTAATGGTAAGGGGGTGGGATGAGGGTGAGGTAATGGTAGGGTGTGTGATGAGGGTGAGGTAATGGTAGGGTGTGGGATAAGGGTGAGGTAATGGTAGGGTGTGGGATGAGGGTGGGGTAATGGTAGGGTGTGGGATGAGGGTGAGGTAATGGTAGGGTGCGGGATAAGGGTGAGGTAATGGTAGGGTGTGGGATAAGGGTGAGGTAATGGTAGGGTATGGGATGAGGGTGAGGTAATGGTAGGGTGTGGGATGAGGGTGAGGTAATGGTAGGGTGTGGGATGAGGGTGAGGTAATGGTAGGGTGTGGGATAAGGGTGAGGTAATGGTAGGGTATGGGATAAGGGTGAGGTAATGGTAGGGTATGGGATAAGGGTGAGGTAATGGTAGGGTGTGGGATAAGGGTGAGGTAATGGTAGGGTGTGGGATAAGGGTGAGGTAATGGTAGGGTGTGGGATGAGGGTGAGGTAATAGTAGGGTGTGGGATAAGGGTGAGGTAATGGTAGGGTGTGGGATAAGGGTGAGGTGATGGTAGGGTATGGGATAAGGGTGAGGTAATGGTAGGGTGTGGGATAAGGGTGAGGTAATGCTGTTGTGGGATAAGGGTGAGGTAATGGTAGGGTGTGGGATAAGGGTGAGGTAATGCTGCTTTGGGATAAGGGTGAGGTAATGGTAGGGTGTGGGATAAGGGTGAGGTAATGCTGATGTGGGATAAGGGTGAGGTAATGGTAGGGTGTGGGATAAGGGTGAGGTAATGCTGGTTTGGGATAAGGGTGAGGTAATGGTTGGGTGTGGGGTAAGGGTGAGGTAATGGTAGGGTATGGGATAAGGGTGAGGTAAGGCTAGGGTGTGGGATGAGGGTGAGGAAATGGTTAGGTGTGGGATAAGGGTGAGGTAATGGTAGGGTGTGGGATGAGGGTAAGGTAATGGCAGGGTGTGGGATAAGGGTGAGGTAATGGTTGGATGTGGGATAAGGGTGAGGTAATGGTAGGGTGTGGGATAAGGGTGAGGTAATGGTAGGGTGTGGGATAAGGGTGGGGTAATGGTAGGGTATGGGATAAGGGTGGGGTAATGGTAGGGTGTGGGATAAGGTTTGGGTAATGGTAGGGTGTGGTATAAGGGTGAGGTAATGGTAGGGTGTGGTAATGGTTGGGTGTGGGATAAGGGTGAGGTATGGGATGGTATGTGGGATAAGGGTGAGGTATGGTAGGTTGTAGTATAAGGGTGAGGTAATGGTAGGGTGTAGTATAAGGGTGAGGTAATGGTAGGGTGTAGTATAAGGGTGAGGTAATGGTAGGGTGTGGTATAGGGGTGAGGTAATGGTAGGGTGTGGGGGATGTGTGAAGAAAAGAAAAGTCTAGTGTCAGCCACTTAGGTCGAGGGCTGGTGTGGGGGTTAGGGGTTAGGTAACTTACATCGAGGGCTGGTATAGAGAACAGGATGTGTGTGGACCGGGGTTAGGGGTTTGGTAACTTAGGTCGAGGGCTGGTGTGGGGGTTAGGGGTTAGGTAACTTACATCGAGGGCTGGTATAGAGAGCAGGATGTGTGTGGACTGGGGTTAGGGGTTTGGTAACTTAGGTCGAGGGCTGGTGTGGGGGTTAGGGGTTAGGTAACTTACATCGAGGGCTGGTGTAGAGAGTAGGATGTGTGTGGACTGGGCCACGTCTGCCGCGTGGAGGCTGTTGTGGTAGGCCACGTCTCCATGGTAGTGGTCCTCCAGGGTCATCATGTACGCCACAAACGTCTCTGTCGGGATCTTAAAGGTCTTCAGCAGGTCTCTCTCCTGCAGACACAAGGATATGACTTAGTACCTATGTACAGCTGTACCATATTGTCTGTGTGTGTTTGTGTGTGTGTGTGTCTGCATTGCATGCATATATGTGCGTGCAGGCGTGCATGTGTGTGTGTAGGAGTGTATAGCCAGTTATAACCTACCTGGAAGATGGCGTACATGATACAGGTGAGAGGTCTATGTTCGGAGTACTCTGACACGGTAAAGATGTTCAGACCCCACTTATTCAGATCCTCCAGCTCCTTGGAGAGCATGTCCTCCTTGTCCGTCTTGACCCCGAAACGTGAGATGGAGGAGTTGGAGAGGGAGGGTCCATAAGAGACCTTCTTCACCCCAGTGATCTGAGTCATCAGCTGTTGCTGCTTCTTCCTCTCCCGACCAGCCTTCTCCTTGGGCGTCACAGATGGCATGTCCATGTCGTTCTGTTTGTCTGAGGGGGGAGAGGACATCTCTTTGGGTTAGGACACTCCATGCCATTGTGTTTGTCAGACCACAGAGAGAAGAGAGGATGAAGGTTCGATGGCCCATTCAGTTTAGTAATGTCATTACAATGAGCTCTAACTGTGCTGCCTCTCATAGCTGAACTAACATGTCTCTTTTCTCTGAGGGTTATTCAATTACCACTGTCACTCTACCCCTCTCTCTCTCTCCCTCTATCTCTCTCTCCTCTCTCTCTCTCTCTCTCTCTCCTCCTCTCTCTCCCCCTCTCTCTCTCTCTCTCTCTCTCTCTCTCTCTCTCTCTCTCTCTCTCTCTCTCTCCCCCTCTCTCTCTCTCTCTCTCTCTCTCTCTCTCTCTCTCTCCTCTCTCTCTCCCACCCTCTCTCTCTCTCTCTCTCTCTCTCTCTCCCTCCTTCTCTTTCCCTCTCCTCCTTCAGTCATAATAGAAAATGGGTGATTAAGCATGCTATAAGCATGTGATGCATGGGAAACAGGGGAAGAGCAATAAACTGGCACAGTAATTCATTATCATCATCATTATCACCATTATCACCACTGAGACAATGTCTACTAGCTTCTCAGACATGCCACTAAATCCACTCTCCCATTCCCTTACACACACAATGGACCAGAACTCTACGAATGGAAGGGACATTTGGTTTGGCCATTGAAATAGAATGCATTTTTGTATGGGTTTTATAAGGATCCTCACATAATATAAAAAGGTAACCTGGTTTTATAAGCACACAGCAGACACTTCCTCCATAAATGTTAGTGTGTGTTTATTAGAGTGTGTGTTTATTAGAGTGTGTGTTTATTAGAGTGTGTGTTTATTAGAGTGTGTGTTTATAAGAGTGTGTATTTATTAGAGTGTGTGTTTATAAGAGTGTGTGTTTATAAGAGTGTGTGTTTATTAGAGTGTGTGTTTATTAGAGTGTGTGTTTATTAGAGTGTGTGTTTATTAGAGTGTGTGTTTATTAGAGTGTGTGTTTATTAGAGCGTGTGTTTATTAGAGTGTGTATTTATTAGAGTGTGTGTTTATTAGAGTGTGTGTTTATTAGAGTGTGTGTTTATTAGAGTGTGTGTTTATTAGAGTGTGTGTTTATTAGAGTGTGTGTTTATTAGAGTGTGTGTTTATTAGAGTGTGTGTTTATTAGAGTGTGTATTTATTGTGTATTTATTAGAGTGTGTGTTTATTAGAGTGTGTGTTTATTAGAGTGTGTGTTTATTAGAGTGTGTGTTTATTAGAGTGTGTGTTTATTAGAGTGTGTGTTTATTAGAGTGTGTGTTTATTAGAGTGTGTGTTTATTAGAGTGTGTGGCTGATGAAGCTGTATTGTTTGACATGTGGCCGTCTGTCTGTCTGTCTGTCTGTCTGTCTGTCTGTCTGTCTGTCTGTCTGTCTGTCTGTCTGTCTGTCTGTCTGTGTCTGTCTGTCAGGAAGTGGTTTTACCAATTCAAAATGTTCTATGCAGGTGGAGTGTTAATGTGACCTTGAGTCCCTGAGGCCCAGACTAGACTGTCATGTCTCTCTCCTCTCCATGGGTTGGGTTAAATGTAGAAGACGCATTTCAGTTGAATGCATTCAGTTGTACAACTGACTAGGTATCCTCTCTTCCCTTCCCTTCTCTTTCCCTTCCCTCTCTCTCTCTCTCCATTTCTCTCATGTTTATTCTGCTGAAATTCTGAACCTACAGCCTGCTCTATAAGCTAACAGTGAAACCCAAATGCCAGAGAGAGAAAGAGAGAGAGAGAGAGAAAGAGAAAGAGAGAGAGGGAGAGAGAGAGAAAGAGAGAGAGAGAAAGAGAGAGATGGAAAGAGAGAGAGAGAAAGAGAGAGAGAGAAAGCGAGAGATGGAAAGAGAGTGTGTGGGTGGATTTGGGATTTTAAAATTCCCTTAATGGGTTATGCCTGGCTGTTACCGTGGTAGCAAGCCGGAAAGAGCCAGCTCAGCCAGGGTGTTATGGGATGAGTGGAATGAACAGCTGTGGAGGAGAGGAGCCCTTGCACGTGAATGGCCCTCACACACACACCATCATCCCCAACCCACAGTCCCATAGGGATGAGCTGCACAATATGATGCATGCACATATGAAGGGTTCAACTCTCTCTCTAACAAGGCATCCTAGGATGACCTTACAATACAAAAACAATGTGGGTGGAAAATGTAGAGAGGGAAACTTGAAAATGGCAGCCATAAATGTCAACAATGTTATCCCCTTGCCTTGTTTTTCTAAAGAAACAATGAGCTCGATATTGCTGTAACATAATTCTAAATATAATTCCAATCAATGGTCAGTGGTCAGCTCAGGACAAACTATCAGCTGTCTGTTTCCTAATGCTTTCTCTGCATCTCTTTCCCATATTAATGTGTAGCCAACCAGCTGCAGCAAACCACTCCTACTGCTCGGTCCCACAGGGAACTATGGAGCGGTAGAGTGACAGAAACTCCCATCTCCCATCTGATCTACGCACTAACTTCCTCAGGCATGGAGCGATGGAGAGAGGAAGGGGGATGGGGTGAAGAAAGACAGAGATACATTAAAAGGGATATGAGTCACCGAATGGGAGGCTCAGTTATCTGTGAGGGGGTTCCACCGTACCCCCACCTCACCTCGTAATACCAGTCTCTCCATCTCTCTCCATCTCCCCCTTCCCTATCACAATCTCTCTCCCCCATCTTGTTGCTCAGACCCTGCAGTGGGAGACTAGAGGGGACTAGATTCAGATGGCAGTGCATCACACATGGTACAGTACATATGCAGATAGATAGCAGGCCACGGGCGTCCATATTGTCTGTTCTTCTACCTGTCTCTGTCCTTCCTCCTCTCCCACACATATCTTCTGTCCTAAATGGCACCCTATTCCATATGTAGTGCACTACATTTACCAGGGTCCATAGGGCCAGCCCATAGGGTTCTGGTCAACAGTAGTGCACTATATAGTGAATAGGGTACCATTTAGGATGCAGCCAGAGAGTCACGACAGGACCCCCCCCTCTCTCTATCCACTGGCTCTGATGTGGCCTAACAAGCTTACCTGTCAATCAACCAGCAGCAGAGGCACCTCACTAAGAAGTGTGTAGCCAGTCAACCACCTCAAAGCTTCAGGCTTTTCCTATCTGGTTTTGTTTTAATGGGCCTTGGGAGTGATGGATGAATACTAACAAGAGGTAATGGGGCAGGGTTTTACAGTACACCCCCGCAACAAGCATCCAGACTCAGACAAAATGGAGGGAGAATCCCACACACACACACACTGCGGTATACTATATACACACATGTGTGAGATATAAGACATGTGTATTTGTGTGTACAAGTGTGGGTGTATGAAAGTGTGTTCGATTGATTGTGTGTGCATGATTGATCTTTAGCAGTTTATAAGAAGTGTGTGGGAACAGTCACACATCAAAAGCAATGGATTTACCTAAAGAGAGTGAGTGTGTGTGTGTGTGTGTGAGAGAGAGAGAGAGAGATCAGGTCGTTACCCATAAAGGTGTTGGAGATGAACTCGGACACCTGGTTCCCGGAGCGACTCATCTCTGAGAGGTGTGTCAGCTCCCGGTTCAACATTCTCTTGAACTGGAAAAGAAGATACAGAGGAGAGGGGGAAAACGTCAGTATCCTGGAAACTACTGGAAAACCTGGAAGACATTATGGTGCAGGAGAATACCGTGGAAAAGCACAGTCACTGGTGATTACTGTATGCTCATTCGAGCTTTATACAAACAAACTACATTTCTAAACAAATCTCTAAACATTACACACAATCGGTACAAAAGGGATTTGGAAAATAACCATTTTATTGTTTTCAGATCAACAAATCAAATCCCTCCAGGATAATATTATGCAGTGCAGATTCCATCTGGTTATTTTCACATTCATGGTTTCTGGTTCATATTGCAAAACCTGCAGATCTGCAGTGTATTATACAGCCTATGAGAAAAGCATGCATACAACACAGCTGTAGGGAAGCCCCGCCTCTGCAGCAACAGTAGCACTGTCTGTGTGTCAGAGAGAGAGATTCCTAGCCCCATCCACAGCACTATTGTGTTCTGCAAAGATGCAACCAAGATGGAGCCTCAGCTCAGCTACATAACATCAGACCACCTAGGACCAAACAACCACCACACTGCATAGAACACAACCACACAACTACACCCTCCAAAACATCATCAAAACATCACCAAAATACTATAACAGCTCAAACACCAAAACCAGAAGGTAAATATAATGTCATGGCATGTTATCCTGATAGCTATGTCAGCTAACAATACAATACACACCTTAATGTAACCCCAAGACACAGACAGCAGGTAGTTAGCTTCAGGCATTGTGGAACCCGTTTTTCCCTCTCTATAGGACAGAGAGCCAGCAGCAACAGAACTACTGTAATCCAGTGTGGTAAAATAGAGAGAGGCAGATGAACGGGACTCCTTTAGTGCTAAAAATAATCCTCCTCTTCTCTCCTCTTCTCTGCTCCCTTGGCTTTCTGGCTCAACGGCTAATAGAACAGCTAGTTAAAGATGGCTGGTCGCTCTCTCTCTCAGCGGATGTCTCAGTGAGGCTCTCCATGTCTAGGTAAGAGGATACCAAATACCAATACCAAAGAGGAGAAGGAAGCAGACTGTAGCTGTAGTCGGGGTTAGTGGTTCCGTCCTAGGCTAGGAGATCCACAGAACTGGGCTGCAGCTGGAGCTATGAGCTAGATTTGGAGCTGAGGGGGGCTCTGAGCACTGATGAATAATAGACAGGAAGGGGAGGAGGGAAGAAATAGTGGGATGTAGAGAGGAGGAGAGAAAAAAGGTAAAGCACTGCGATGCTCATCTGACTGGAGGGGGGTTCCTCCACTGTATTCATCTCACTTCACTACCCTCTATCTGCTGCAGCTCTCTTCTCTCTCTATCTCTCTCTATCTCTCTCCCTGGATCTCTCTCTATCTATCTCTATCTGCTGCAGCTCTCTTCTCTCTATCTCTCTCCCTGGATCTCTCTCTATCTCTCTCCCTGGATCTCTCTATATTCAATTCAATTCAATTCAATTCAAGGGCTTTATTGGCATGGGTAACATGTGTTAACATTGCCAAAGCAAGTGAGGTAGACAACATACAAAGTGAATATATAAAGTGAAAAACAACAAAAATTAACAGTAAACATTACACATACAGAAGTTTCAAAACAGTAAAGACATTACAAATGTCATATTATATATATATACAGTGTTTTAACAATGTACAAATGGTTAAAGGACACAAGATAAAATAAATAAGCATAAATATGGGTTGTATTTACAATGGTGTTTGTTCTTCACTGGTTGCCCTTTTCTCGTGGCAACAGGTCACAAATCTTGCTGCTGTGATGGCACACTGTGGAATTTCACCCAGTAGATATGGGAGTTTTTCAAAATTGGATTTGTTTTCGAATTCTTTGTGGATCTGTGTAATCTGAGGGAAGTATATCTCTCTAATATGGTCATTATTGGGCAGGAGGTTAGGAAGTGCAGCTCAGTTTCCACCTCATTTTGTGGGCAGTGAGCACATAGCCTGTCTTCTCTTGAGAGCCATGTCTGCCTACGGCGGCCTTTCTCAATAGCAAGGCTATGCTCACTGAGTCTGTACATAGTCAAGGCTTTCCTTAATTTTGGGTCAGTCACAGTGGTCAGGTATTCTGCCGCTGTGTACTCTCTGTGTAGGGCCAAATAGCATTCTAGTTTGCTCTGTTTTTTTGTTAATTCTTTCCAATGTGTTAAGTAGTTATCTTTTTGTTTTCTCATGATTTGGTTGGGTCTAATTGTGCTGCTGTCCTGGGGCTCTGTAGTGTGTGTTTGTGTTTGTGAACAGAGCCCCAGGACCAGCTTGCTTAGGGGACTCTTCTCCAGGTTCATCTCTCTGTAGGTGATGGCTTTGTTATGGAAGGTTTGTGAATCGCTTCCTTTTAGGTGGTTGTAGAATTTAACAGCTCTTTTCTGGATTTTGATAATTAGTGGGTATCGGCCTAATTCTGCTCTGCATGCATTATTTGGTGTTCTACGTTGTACACAGAGGATATTTTTGCAGAATTCTGCGTGCAGAGTCTCAATTTGGTGTTTGTCCCATTTTGTGAAGTCTTGGTTGGTGAGCGGACCCCAGACCTCACAACCATAAAGGGCAATGGGCTCTATGACTGATTCAAGTATTTTTAGTCAAATCCTAATTGGTATGTTGAAATTTATGTTCCTTTTGATGGCATAGAATGCCCTTCTTGCCTTGTCTCTCAGATCGTTCACAGCTTTGTGGAAGTTACCTGTGGCGCTGATGTTTAGGCCAAGGTATGTATAGTTTTTTGTGTGCTCTAGGGCAACAGTGTCTAGATGGAATTTGTACTTGTGGTCCTGGTGACTGGACCTTTTTTGGAACACCATTATTTTGGTCTTACTGAGATTTACTGCCAGGGCCCAGGTCTGACAGAATCTGTGCATAAGATCTAGGTGCTGCTGTAGGCCCTCCTTGGTTGGTGACAGAAGCACTAGATCATCAGCAAACAGCAGCCATTTAACTTTGGATTCTAGTAGGGTGAGGCCGGGTGCTGCAGACTTTTCTAGTTCCCGCGCCAATTCGTTGATATATATGTTGAAGAGGGTGGGGCTTAAGCTGCATCCCTGTCTCACCCCACGACCCTGTGTGAAGAAATGTGTGTGTTTTTCTCTCACTGGCTCTCTCTCCCTGGCTCTCTCTCTCCCTAAGTCTCTCTTCCTTAATTTTCTCTCTCTCTCCCCTTTCTCTCTCTTTCCTCCAGTCTCTCTCTCTCTTTCCTCCAGTCTCTATTCTCTCTCTCTTTCCTCATGTCTCTATTCTCTCTCTCTTTCCTCCTGTCTCTCTCTCTCTCTCTCTCTCTCTCTCTCTCTCTCTCTCTCTCTCTTTCCTCCAGTCTCTATTCTCTCTCTCTTTCCTCCTGTCTCTCTCTCTCTCTCTCTCTCTTTCCTCCTGTCTCTATTCTCTCTCTCTTTCCTCCTGTCTCTCTCTCTCTCTCTTTCCTCCTGTCTCTATTCTCTCTCTCTTTCCTCCTGTCTCTCTCTCTCTCTCTCTCTCTCTCTCTCTCTCTCTTTCCTCCTGTCTCTATTCTCTCTCTCTTTCCTCCTGTCTATTCTCTCTCTCTTTCCTCCTGTCTCTCTCTCTCTCTCTCTCTCTCTCTCTTTCCTCCTGTATCTATTCTTTCTCTCTTTCCTCCTGTCTCTCTCTCTCTCTCTCTCTTTCCTCCTGTCTCTATTCTCTCTCTCTTTCCTCATGTCTCTCTCTCTCTCTCTCTCTCTTTCCTCCTGTATCTATTCTCTCTCTCTTTCCTCCTGTCTCTCTCTCTTTCCTCCTGTCTCTCTCTCTCTCTTTCCTCCTGTCTCTATTCTCTCTCTCTTTCCTCCTCTCTCCCTCTCTCTCTTTCCTCCTGTCTCTCTCTCTTTCATCATGTCTCTCTCTCTCATTCCTCCTGTCTCTCTCTCTCTTTCCTCCTGTCTCCATTCTCTCTCTCTTTCCTCCCATCTCTCTCTCTCTTTCCTCCTGTCTCTCTCTCTCTCTCTCTTTCCTCCTGTCTCTATTCTCTCTCTCTTTCCTCCTCTCTCCCTCTCTCTCTTTCCTCCTGTCTCTCTCTCTTTCATCATGTCTCTCTCTCTCATTCCTCCTGTCTCTCTCTCTCTCTCTTTCCTCCTGTCTCTATTCTCTCTCTCGTTCCTCCTGTCTCTCTCTCTCTCTTTTCTCCTGTCTCTCTCTCTCTTTCCTCCTGTCTCACTCTCTCCCTCTCTTTCCTCCTGTCTATATCAATCCTCTCTCTCTCTCTCTCTCTCTCTCTTTCCTCCTGTCTCTATCAATCCTCTCTCTCTCTCCCTCTCTGTCTTTCCTCCTGTCTCTCGCTCTCTCTCTTTCCTCCTGTCTCTCTCTCTCTTTCCTCCTGTCTCTATTCTCTCTCTCTTTCCTCCTGTCTCTCTCTCTCTCTTTCCTCCTGTCTCTCTCTCTCTCTTTCCTCCTGTCTCTCTCTCTCTTCCTCTCTTTCCTCCTGTCTCTATCAATCCCCTCTCTCTCTCTCCCTTTCTTTCTCTTTCCTCCTGCCTCTCTCTCTCTCTCTCTCCCTTTCTTTCTCTTTCCTCCTGCCTCTCTCTCTCTCCCCCCTTTCTTTCTCTTTCCTCCTGGCTCTCTCTCTCCCCTTTCTCTCTCTTTCCTCCTGCCCCCTCTCTCTCTCTCTCTCTCTCTCTTTCTTCCTGCCCCTCTCTCCCTCTCTCTCTCTCTCTTTCCTCTTGGCTCTCTCTCTCCCTTTCTCTCTCTCTCCTCCTCTCTCTCCCCCTCTCTTTTTCTCCCTTTCTCTCTCTCCCCTGTCTCTCTCTATACTCTCTCTCTCTCTCTGTTTCCCATTTCCTTTCTCTCTGTCTTATCCTCTACTTCTAGTCTGTCAGCCTCAGCAACACGCTGTACATAGCACACATGATTTGAAGGAAAGTGGAGCAGAGTGGAGGGGAGAGCCCCCAGCAGCACAACCAGGCAGTGGGGGAGGGGTGAGAATGGGATCCAGAGATACAAGATCACCCCTTCCCGCTTTTCTATCCTCCTCTCCTCTCTTCCCCTCTTCTCCTCTGCAGATAACCCACTTCCCTCCTCCCTGACAGAGGCAAGGATGAGGAAAGCCTCTCTCTTTGATCTCTCTGCCAGAGGATCACAGACTAGTGCTGCCATTCAGCCATGTTTAATAGAGTACTGAGAGAATCGTGGGAGAAGTGTGCATCACTGAGCAGTAATGGGAGAAATGAGACGGAACGGCACGTCTTATACTGTACATCTCTTTCTTTTTTGTCTCCCTCCCTCCTCTCTTTCTATTGCCTGACATTTGTCAGCAGAGCCACAGTGGCTGTTCATTATCCACAGCTGATATATTAGAGGTTTTCAGGGTGAGAGGAAACACCAAAGAGACAGAGTGAGAGAAAACACCAGAGAGACGGAGTGAGAGAAAACACCAGAGAGACGGAGTGAGAGAAAACACCCAAGAGACGGAGTGAGAGAAAACACCAGAGAGACGGAGTGAGAGAAAACACCAGAGAGACAGAGTGAGAGAAAACACCAGAGAGACGGAGTGAGAGAAAACACCAGAGAGACGGAGTGAGAGAAAACACCAGAGAGACGGAGTGAGAGAAAACACCAGAGAGACGGAGTGAGAGAAAACACCAGATAGACGGAGTGAGAGAAAACACCAGAGAGACGGAGTGAGAGAAAACACCAGAGAGACGGAGTGAGAGAAAACACCCAGAGACGGAGTGAGAGAAAACACCAGAGAGACGAGAGAGAAAACACCAGAGAGACAGAGTGAGAGAAAACACCAGAGACAGAGTGAGAGAAAACACCAGAGAGACAGAGTGAGAGAAAACACCAGAGAGACAGAGTGAGAGAAAACACCAGAGACAGAGTGAGAGAAAACACCAGAGAGACGGAGTGAGAGAAAACACCAGAGAGACGGAGTGAGAGAAAACACCAGAGAGACAGAGTGAGAGAAAACACCAGAGAGAGAGTGAGAGAAAACACCAGAGAGACGGAGTGAGAGAAAACACCAGAGAGACGGAGTGAGAGAAAACACCAGAGAGACAGAGTGAGAGAAAACACCAGAGACAGAGTGAGAGAAAACACCAGAGAGACGGAGTGAGAGAAAACACCAGAGAGACGGAGTGAGAGAAAACACCAGAGAGACAGAGTGAGAGAAAACACCAGAGACAGAGTGAGAGAAAACACCAGAGACAGAGTGAGAGAAAACACCAGAGAGACGGAGTGAGAGAAAACACCAGAGAGACGGAGTGAGAGAAAACACCAGAGAGATGGAGTGAGAGAAAACACCAGAGAGACGGAGTGAGAGAAAACACCAGAGAGACGGAGTGAGAGAAAACACCAGAGAGACAGAGTGAGAGAAAACACCAGAGAGACGGAGTGAGAGAAAACACCAGAGAGACGGAGTGAGAGAAAACACCAGAGAGACGGAGTGAGAGAAAACACCAGAGAGACAGAGTGAGAGAAAACACCAGAGAGACGGAGTGAGAGAAAACACCAGAGACAGAGTGAGAGAAAACACCAGAGAGACGGAGTGAGAGAAAACACCAGAGAGACGGAGTGAGAGAAAACACCAGAGAGACGGAGTGAGAGAAAACACCAGAGAGACGGAGTGAGAGAAAACACCAGAGAGACGGAGTGAGAGAAAACACCAGAGAGACAGAGTGAGAGAAAACACCAGAGAGACAGAGTGAGAGAAAACACCAGAGAGACAGAGTGAGAGAAAACACCAGAGAGACGGAGTGAGAGAAATCACCAGAGAGACGGAGTGAGAGAAAACACCAGAGAGACGGAGCGAGAGGAAGAAAAATTGGTAATTGCATCCTTCGCCAATTTGAGTTGATATCAGATATCAACACTGTCTCTCTCTCCTCCACCCTGTCTGTGTACGCCAATTACCAGAACATCCCAACAACATGGCAACTGCTTCATGTGACCATGGAGAGTGGTGAGGCTGGCTGGCTAGTGGCAGTTTCAGTGAGAGTAGGTTTCCCCCTCTGAACACCGCAGCCCAGCTGTCACCATGACACACCAGGATTCCCTGCTGAGTTAAAATCACTAGTCCCGCATTCCTCCCTCTTTCATTCTACCTCTTCCTCACTCAGTCACTTACATGTCCATTTCTCTCTTTGCTGCCACTTGCTAACAGTATAATTCATTTTATTGTCTCGCCACTCTTTCCCTCTCTTTCCCTCTCTCGTTCTCTCTCGCTACTGCTCTCTCTCTCTTCCTCTCCCATGTCCAATGGGCTGCCTGTTCTAGTAGAAGACAGAGACTGGAGGCCATCAGTTAATAGAGCTATGAGATATAATTTCCTCTCAGCAAGGTTTCTTAATGCTCATTGTGAAACCTTTATCCAGGACGGAGAGGAATATCCATGATTGTGAAACTGAGTGTTCTCATATAAGAGCTTGTTTGTAGGAAACGGTAAACAAATCTTTACCAGGAACCTCCTATCGAGCAGAATACATGTTGGGAAAGATGATGGAGAGATTAAAGCTTTCACATTATCCTCCCTCTGCAAACCAATAAAGGGAGGAGGGTGGAGGAATGGAGTTAAACATTAAAAGAGAAGAAGAAGCCCTCTTTATATAAAACTACATCATAAATAATATGAGAAATATAACAGCGGGAGATGTCTCAGTGATGGAGGAGCTAGACAGTAGCCTCCAGGCCGAGGTAACACACACACACACACACACACACACACACACACACACACACACACACACACACACACACACACACACACACACACACACACACACACACACACACACACACACACACACACTATAGCTAAACAACAACCAACAACAATCCAATCTCCTCTCATCAGAACTCAGCATTTGTCACCTCTCTATACCACACACACCATATCCCATACACACACTACAGTCATCTGTGTGTGTTACATTCCCACTGCATCTCTCCCTACTTCCTTCCTCTTTCTGTTTGGATCTGTTTAGGGATGCTCCACCCATGGAGATCTTAATGAAACTCTATGAGCTGCCTGTGAATGAGATTGAGATTTAATGTTAATATTGGATGAGTTGAGTGTTGATGCTTCATTCAGAGAAGATAGAGGTGAATGGAGGGTATTTACCTCCTGCTGTGGAGCCCACCTCTCTGACACCAGAGCTCACCTCTCTGACACCGGAGCTCACCTCACTGACACCAGAGCTCACCTCTCTGACACCAGAGCTCACCCCACTGACACCAGAGCTCACCTCTGTGACACCAGAGCTCACTTCTCTGACACCGGAGCTCACCTCTCTGACACCAGAGCTCACCTCTCTGACACCGGAGCTCACCTCACTGACACCAGAGCTCACCTCTCTGACACCAGAGCTCACCTCTCTGACACCGGAGCTCAACTCTCTGACACCGGAGCTCACCTCTCTGACACCGGAGCTCAACTCTCTGACACCGGAGCTCAACTCTCTGACACCGGAGCTCACCTCTCTGACACCGGAGCTCACCTCTCTGACACCGGAGCTCAACTCTCTGACACTGGAGCTCAACTCTCTGACACCGGAGCTCTCTCTCTCTCTGCTTTTCCGCCCTCTGTTCTTTCACTCTCTCTATCAATTTGTAACCTTTTCTCTCTCCCCACCCTCTCTCCCCTCTCTCTTTCCCCTCCCTCTCTCCCCTCTCTCTCTCCCCTCTCTCTCTCTCTCTCTCTCCCCCTCCCTCTCCCCTCTCTTTCTCCCCACCCTCTCTCCCTCCCCTCTCTCTCTCCCCTCTCCCTCCCCACCCTCTCTCCCCTCTCTCTCTCCCCTCCCTCTCTCCCCTCCCTCTCTCCCCCTCTCTCTCTCTCTCTCTCCCTCCCTCTCTCCCCTCTCTCTCTCCCCACCCTCTCCCTCCCCTCTCTCTCTCCCCACCCTTTCTCCCCACCCCTCTCCCCTCTCTCTCTCCCCACCCTCTCTCCCCTCTCTCTCCCCACCCTCTCTCCCCTCTCTCTCTCCCCCCCCCTCTCTCCCCTCTCTCTCTCCCCACCCTCTCTCCCCACCCTCTCTCCCCACCAACGGCAGACAGACAGACAGACAAGTAGGAGCATAGGCTCTCTCTTTCCTTCATGTACTGTGGCATCTTTTGAAATTACTTGAGTTAATAACACCACTGATTGAGGACCTCCAAACTCAAAATTATATTTAATTTCCTCTTCCAGCCACGAGTGGGCACTATGTCCTCAGACAGGCTGCAGCTGAATAGACTGTAAAACACAACTCTTGCTCAACACGGGGGATTTGTAAAGTAAAAGTCCATGTTTTTATCAAATGTTCCGTAATAATATAACTTCAGCACGCACAAATCCAGTGCCAGGTAATCTTATCTAGCTGCGTTTGATTCCCCAGCCTTGGTAAACGTATGACACACAGTGATTACACTGTGGTTATGATGGGGTAAGACTGACCATGACATATGTTTCTTCAGTACGTTTACAGATGGAGACCAACCCAATAGAGTTCGTATACACACTACCTCTCACTTCCTCTGACTGACTCACTACAGTCTGGCTCTGGCTGCGAACAACACTGTGTGTATACATAGGTATGCCATCATTAGCTCACAAATAAAAAATTATGAGGAATTGAGAAACTGCATGACAAAAGAGAAAGAGGAAAATAGATGATTAAAGAGTCAAATAGAGACAAAGAAAGAAAAGAGAAGTAAAGTCAAGTGACTCAACACTTTGACACACAGTGTTTCAGTTCCCTCAGAGAGGGTTCAGTTGTGGTCAGCAGCTCTATCTAAACCTCCAGAGAGAGATCAGCTCTATCTAAACCTCCAGAGAGAGATCAGCTCTATCTAAACCTCCAGAGAGAGATCAGCTCTATCTAAACCTCCAGAGAGAGATCAGCTCTATCTAAACCTACAGAGAGAGAGAGAGATCAGCTCTATCTAAACCTCCAGAGAGAGATCAGCTCTATCTAAACCTCCAGAGAGAGATCAGTTCTATCTAAACCTCCAGAGAGAGATCAGCTCTATCTAAACCTCCAGAGAGAGATCAGCTCTATCTAAACCTACAGAGAGACAGAAAGAGATCAGCTCTATCTAAACCTACAGAGAGACAGAAAGAGATCAGCTCTATCTAAACCTACAGAGAGAGATCAGCTCTATCTAAACCTACAGAGAGAGAGAGAGAGAGAGAGAGAGAGAGAGCAAGAGAGATCAGCTCTATCTAAACCTACAGAGAGAGATCAGCTCTATCTAAACCTACAGAGAGAGAGAGAGAGAGAGATCAGCTCTATCTAAACCTCCAGAAAGAGAGATCAGTCAGATACACGAACACTCTCCTCGTTGCCTTCATGTGTAGGTGTTTAGGTGCTCAATACCACCTCACCATAGATGTCAACTCTTTCACACAAATCACCTGAAAGCATGACCTAAAAAACAACAGGATGTTTAAGCACCACCTAGAAATCAACAGGATGTTTAAGCATGACCTAGAAATCAACAGGATTTTTAAACACCACCTAGAAATCAACAGGATTTTTAAGCACCATCTAGAAATCAACAGGATGTTATAGCACCACCTAGAAATCAACAGGATGTTTAGCACCATCTAGAAATCAACAGGATGTTTAGCACCATCTAGAAATCAACAGGATGTTTAGCACCATCTAGAAATCAACAGGATGTTTAGCACAATCTAGAAATCAACAGGATGTTATAGCACCACCTAGAAATCAACAGGATGTTTAGCACCATCTAGAAATCAACAGGATGTTTAGCACCATCTAGAAATCAACAGGATGTTTAGCACAATCTAGAAATCAACAGGATGTTATAGCACCATCTAGAAATCAACAGGATGTTTAGCACCATCTAGAAATCAACAGGATGTTTAGCACAATCTAGAAATCAACAGGATGTTATAGCACCATCTAGAAATCAACAGGATGTTTAGCACCATCTAGAAATCAACAGGATGTTTAGCACCATCTAGAAATCAACAGGATGTTTAAGCACCATCTAGAAATCAACAGGATGTTTAAGCACCATCTAGAAATCAACAGGATGTTTAGCACAATCTAGAAATCAACAGGATGTTATAGCACCATCTAGAAATCAACAGGATGTTTAGCACCATCTAGAAATCAACAGGATGTTTAGCACAATCTAGAAATCAACAGGATGTTTAGCACCATCTAGAAATCAACAGGATGTTTAGCACAATCTAGAAATCAACAGGATGTTTAGCACCATCTAGAAATCAACAGGATGTTTAGCACCATCTAGAAATCAACAGGATGTTTAGCACCATCTAGAAATCAACAGGATGTTTTAGCACCATCTAGAAATCAACAGGATGTTTAAGCACCATCTAGAAATCAACAGGATGTTTAGCACCATCTAGAAATCAACAGGATGTTTAGCACCATCTAGAAATCAACAGGATGTTTAAGCACCATCTAGAAATCAACAGGATGTTTAAGCACCATCTAGAAATCAACAGGATGTTTAAGCACCAGCTAGAAATCAACAGGATGTTTAAGCACCATCTAGAAATCAACAGGATGTTTAAGCACCATCTAGAAATCAACAGGATGTTTAAGCACCATCTAGAAATCAACAGGATGTTTAAGCACCAGCTAGAAATCAACAGGATGTTTAAGCACCATCTAGAAATCAACAGGATGTTTAAGCACCAGCTAGAAATCAACAGGATGTTTAAGCACCATCTAGAAATCAACAGGATGTTTAGCACCATCTAGAAATCAACAGGATGTTTAAGCACCATCTAGAAATCAACAGGATGTTATAGCACCATCTAGAAATCAACAGGATGTTTAAGCACCAGCTAGAAATCAACAGGATGTTTAAGCACCATCTAGAAATCAACAGGATGTTTAAGCACCAGCTAGAAATCAACAGGATGTTTAAGCACCATCTAGAAATCAACAGGATGCTTCACACAACTTTGTGATGTAAAGAAAAGCATTGTAGTTTTGTCTTTGAAGAGGCCTTTATATGAGAGTGAGATGGCTTAGAGGAGCTCCAAATGTTCACAGCAAACTCAATTCATAACTCAACCTTACTAAAGCGTTGGTTGGTGACTGACTGCAGCACAGTGACCCTGTCCCCCGGTCTCCTCTACCTCAATGCAGCAGGGCATGGAAACACCCCTTACAGTGCATTCGGAAAGTATTCAGACACCTTGACCTTTTCCACATTTGGTTACGTTAGAGCCTTATAGTCAAATGGATTACATTTAAAAAAATCCTTACCAATCTACTTTCCAAATGCACTGTATCAGCCAGGCCACATTCCACATTAACTCAACAATTTGATTTGGACACATTCAGATGCATCAGAGATTAACGGAAATAAAAAGTTGTTATTCTCTTTTAACACATCCCGTTTGTTCCGACCGAGATGGTGGAAGAAGATCCATAAAATAACAACAAAGCAATGTCCTTAAATACATTCAACGAACTGCCGCAAATGACTGTCAACTATTAACAACTCTCAAAAAAATCTACTTTCTATAATATTGAACTAACGTAATGAACTGATTAGAATTCATCAGTGCGCTCTCAAAGCAGTAGCACAGAAACTCGACTGAGAGACCCACACAGGCTTGACTCTATCTGCAAGGCACAGCCTTACTCAGACAAAGCATCCTAGATTGTTGCAGCTTTACACAGAGGTGCACTCCGCTGTAGTCAAGACAAAGAACCAGCATTGAATCCATTTACCTTGGTGTACTTCTCAAAATCGTACAAAATATCCCAGATAAAGTATGCATAAAATATCATAAGATATGCACAAAATATCATAAGATATGCACACAATATCATAAGGTATGCACACAATATCATAAGGTATGCACACAATATCATAAGGTATGCACACAATATCATAAGGTATGCACACAATATCATAAGGTATGCACAAAATATCATTATAAAGACTTGCAGGCAGATAAATAACTTTTCCAGAGACGTAGAAGCAGCATAAAACTAAACTAAACTCAGTAAACCTTGCAGCATTGGCAAAACCCAAACGCAACTGCCCATGACACAAGAAATGACTTTGAATCACTTTTGAAGAATTACACAAATAGATTTTTTCTCCAAAACAAAAAAGTGCATTAAAAGCTTCAAACTAGGAAAAATCTTCGACCAATCGAATCCAAGATAATTTTACCTTCCTCCAGCCGTTAAGTTTTCCTAACTTTCTCTCTTTCTTTTCCAGGCAGCAGGCTCCCATCTTGTGTGTGTGAGCGTCTTGGTTGGGTTAAGTCCTGTAGAGAGTCTGGGCTCGCAGGAAGCAGTCTGGATGTACTGAGACTATGAGTAAGGTCCAAGCCTCAGGCTCTGACGTGGGGAGGGTTGGGAAACGCCGTGCTGGGTGTGTGTGCGTGAGTGTGTTTCTGCTCGACGCACACATCCCCTCTCTGGTAGTTCCGCCTCTCTCACCCTGACAGTCTACTGACTGTTCTCTAACCTAGTGTTGCAGCAACCAGCATCAGGGTAACATGTTATACACTGTCAATAAAACTGTTATCAAAGACATGATCACTCTGATATTTCTGTTGTTAGTCCAAACAGTGGATTTCCATGTGAAGCAGTAGAAAGTTGTATGATACCCTAGTTCTCTTGATTTGATCCATCCAGGTGAGAGTTTGAATCCCAGAGAAGGGAAAGGAACAGTCAAACTTGATATTGTCCTTGACTCCTACACAGAAGCTACAAGTTTGAGCAAGAGCATATCACTTACAGGCAATCTGATACAATCAGAGGGCCAGCCAGCCAGCCAGCCAGCCAGCCAGCCAGCCAGCCAGCCAGCCAGCCAGACAGACAGACAGACAGACAGACAGACAGACAGACAGACAGACAGACAGACAGTCAAAGGGACAGACAGTCAAAGGGACAGACAGTCAAAGGGACAGACAGACAGAGACAGACAGACAGACAGACAGACAGACAGACAGACAGACAGACAGACAGACAGACAAAGGGACAGACAGACAGACAGACAGACAGACAGACAGACAGACAGACAGACAGACAGACAGACAGACAGACAGACAGACAGACAGACAGACAGACAGACAGACAGACAGACAGACAGACTAGACACTGATACAGTCAGACAGACAGATAGACAGTGACAAAGTTCAATGCTCTTTACCATGGGGATGTTTTACTGGAATTAGTCTGTAGACTTTCCCACCCTACTACGGTTTCAAATGCTGTCAGATCTTCAAGAATTGTGTCTCCAACCTCATCCGAAACTGTTATCTAAGACATGTTTGTATTATCTTCATGACAGTGAATGCAGCATCATGCTCAATGCTACTCTGTGAAAGTTGTGTAACGTTATCAGTGGACAGTAGAAACACAGGAGATGATCTTGATCAAGTGTTTCAACCACGCTCAAAGACTGCTCAGTTTAAACGAATGGGATCAGTATTCACTGTTCAGATAACCTCTCCCTACTGTTTGTTGGACTGATCTAATAAGTGTCTAATATTATCTTATCTCATCACAACGACCAAAATAATTGTGAAAGCTGAACCAGTATCGCCCTCAGGGCAGCATAGGGAGTAAAAGGGAGATTCTTAAGACTGAATCAGAACAGTTTGAGTCAGCATGCATCAGTGACTCCTCCATCAGTCATTCAGTCTGCCCATGTGACCGTTTAGGCTGGGCTAGCTTCTCAGTCTGTCTCCACATGGGTTTCTTGTTTTTGGCCTTTTTCCAACCAAGGTGAAGAAGTTTCCATCAATAATCTGTCCGTTGTTCAGTGAGTCTGTCGAGTGACTAAACCTAATTTGCCCAGTGACTCACAATCACTTTCTATATCCTTTTGCCTGTCAGTCAGTGATTCAGTTAGCCAATCAGTCCCTGTGGTGTGTGTGTGTGTGTGTGTGTGTGTGTGTGTGAGCTCCTCCATTGTATTTAGGAAAAAGTCCCTTCTGTCCTGCATGTGTCCTGATGACGAAAGCATTGGGTCAAATAAACAGGACCATTAACCCTGCCCCAAGGCATTCTGGGAGCTCTATTGTAGTCTGATCTGAGTGAGTATCAGGAAGGAAACAGGAAGACAGAGTCAAGCAGCGCAAGGGTCTTCAGCATCTCGCACACACACACACACACTCATGCACGTGCACGCGCACGCACACACACACACACACACACACACACACACACACACACACACACACACACACACACACACCTCTTCCCCTCCAGTGTATTGTTTGACCCAATGAAGGACCGGTGACATCCTGTTGTCCAGCTTCTACAACAAAAATGAGCTTTTCTTCCTATGTTTGCAGAATTTAACAAGAGTAAACTTGAAATTGCATTAAATTGTGCAGGACATATTTGAGCAATGCAATTGTTTTCTATGGAAAATTGCACATTACAGTGCAATACAGTAGTTAAATGCAGCTGATTTGCATGAGAATGCAACAGTCAAAGGAGACTCTGGAGTATAAGTTTAAGCATAAGAGGGACCATGGATGGTCCCTGACTGTACTTATGGTACAGGTACACTGCTGACATGGCCCCTGGCTGGCACTGCTATTAATAACTAGCAGAACACTTACAAAACTACCCAGCAACTTCAGTTCTCACGGATTCAACGGGAAAATGCAAAAGTCAAAATGCACTCAAGAGTCAAAATTCGAACAAACTAAGTCCATTACTGGACTTGGAGATATTGGACATTGTGACATATAGTAGTTAGTTGCCAGCTGCTTCATAGCAAAGCAGCAGTGGCTGCAAGTTTGGAGGTCAGTGTACAGGTAATAGAGATATGGTTCTGCAGAGGGTTGAAGACATAGGGAGTTTTGAGGTCAATCTTACCTTGTTGGAGGCCATGTCACTGACGGAGCGATAGGTCTGGATGGTCTCCAGCTGGTCCAGACACCAGTCCAGCTCCTCCATGGTCTCCATGGCCAGCTTCTGGTACGACTCGTCTGTCAACAGACACACAGACACAGGGCAGTAGTCAGCAGGGTACAGAGGGGGAAGGCAAGGTGAGAGAGGCTAGCAGGGGTCTGCTGCATGGTGGCCAAGCCTGGTGGTGGAAGGGGCACACGTAACAACGCTCCTTCATCCTAAGCAAGACTAACACTGAGGCTAACTGCTATTGGGACACCACAGCTGCTGCACTCTCTCTCTCACACACTGTTACTTGCTCACTCACTGACTGAGTGTTTTTTTTCTTCTTCTCTCTCTCTCTCTCTCTCTCTCTCTCTCTCTCTCTCTCTCTCTCTCTCTCTCTCTCTCTCTCTCTCTCTCTCTCTCTCTCTCTCTCAGATGCACTGAATCCCCCAACTCATTTACATGAACCCAACTTTGAGAGCAGAAAAACAGCCCCCTCTCAGGAAAACATACAACTCTCAAGTCTTCAAATCAAACACGCACTCATACACACTACCATCATAAACTGTGTGACACTTTGCACACCAAAGGAAATGTGATGTGTCTCTGTATAACAGTGACTTTACTCCTAGTTATATGTACTGTACATACAGTGAGCTCCAAAATATTGGGACAGTGACAATTGTTTGTTTTGTTTTGGCTCTGTACTCCAGCACTTTGATTTGAAATGATACAATGGCTATGAGGTTAAAGTGCAGACTGACAGCTTCAATTTGAGGGTATTTTCATCCTTATCGGGTGAACCGTTTAGAACTGTTACAGCACTTTTTAATCCCCCCATTTTAGGGGACCAAAAGTTTTGGGACAAATTCACTTATATGTCTATTAAAGTAGTGGAAACGTAAGTGTTTGGTCCCATATTCATAGCACACAATGACTCAAAAAATTTGTTGGATGCATTTTCTGTTTGTTTTGGTTGTGTTTCAGATTAGGGGTATGATATTTATGCCTCTGTAACGTTCTCATTCATCATTATTCACGATTCATTCAGGATTATACGTATTCATGGTATCATCCACATTACTGTAGAAGTGATTCTTATTTACAATAAAAGTGACTCCAAAATGTCACAATTCATTTTTTACAATTAATTTCACTAAATAATTTGAAACACGCATGCTATAAATACGGGACCGAATACTTCACTTTTGATTACTTTAATACACATATACAGTGGGGCAAAAAAGTATTTAGTCAGCCACCAATTGTGCAAGTTCTCCCACTTAAAAAGATGAGAGAGGCCTGCAATTTTCATCATAGGTACACTTCAACTATGACAGACAAAATTAGGAAAATAAATCCAGAAAATCACATTGTAGGATTTTTTATGAATTTATTTGCAAATTATGGTGGAAAATAAATATTTGGTCACCTACAAACAAGCAAGATTTCTGGCTTTCACAGACCTGTAACTTAGTCTTTAAGAGGCTCCTCTGTCCTCCACTCATTACCTATATTAATGGCACCTGTTTGAACTTGTTATCAGTATAAAAGACATCTGTCCACAACCTCAAACAGTCACACTCCAAACTATGTTGAGATATTAGACGTCACTACATTTTCAGTCTAGCTTGCAGTGTGTATACATGCTGCAGTGTTTTTCATACCTGATGTGGTAGCGGGTATCGAAGGTCTTGTGAAAATGCTTAGGCTCAAGTTGGGTTTTGATTTTCGTAATAAGTCATGTTTTTCTTGTGAAGAGAGAAAGAGGCTTGTTTTCGCTACTTTCTCATTAAAATGCAAATCAATTTATAACATTTTTGACATGTGTTTTTCTGGATTTTTTTGTTGTTGTTATTCTGTCTCTCACTGTTCAAATAAACCTACCATTAGAATTAAAGATGGATAATTTCTTTGTCAGTGGGCAAACGTACAAAATCAGCAGGGGATCAAATACTTTTTTCCCTCACTGTATATCATTTAAACATTCACAGTGTAGGTTGAAAAAAGTATGGAGTCAGGAGTCAGCTAACCTGGAGTCCAATCAATGAGACGAGATTGGAGATGTTGGTTAGAGCTGCCTTGCCCTATAAAAACCACAAAAAAATTGAGTTTGCTATTCACAAAAAGCATTGCCTGAACCATGCCTCGAACAAAAGAGATCTCAGAAGACCTAAGATGAAGAATTCTTGACTTGCATAAAGCTGGAAAGGGTTACAAAAGTATCTCTAAAAGTCTTGATGTTCATCAGTCCACGGTAAGACAAATTGTCTATAAATGGAGAAAGTTCAGCGCTTTTGCTACTCTCCCTAGGAGTGGCCGTCCTGCAAAGAAGACTGCAAGAGCACAGCGCAGAATGCTCAATGAGGTTAAGAATAATCCTAGAGTGTCAGCTAAAGACTTACAGAAATCTCTGAAACATGCTAAAATCTCTGTTGATGAGTCTACGATACGTAAAACACTAAACAGGAATGGTGTTCATGGGAGGACCTCCTGGAAGAAGCCATCGCTGTCCAAAAAAAACATTGCAGCACATCTGAAGTTTGCAAAAGTACACTTGGATGTTCCACAGCGCTACTGGCAAAATATTCTGTGGACAAATTAAACTACAGTTGAGTTGTTTGGAAGGAACACACAACACAGAGGGGAGAAAAAGGCACAGCACACCAACATCAAAACCTCATCCCAACTGTAAAGCATGGTGGAGGGCATCATGATTTGGGTCTGCTTTGCTGCCTCAGGGCCTGGACATCTTGCTATCATCAACGGAAAAATGAATTACCAAGACATTTTGCAGGAGAATGTTAGGCTATCTGTCCGCCAATTGAAGCTCAACAGAAGTTGGGAATGCAACAGGACAACAACACAAAACCACAGAAGTAAATCAACAACAGAATGGCTTCAACAGAAGAAAACAAGCCTTCTGGAGTGGCCCTGACCTCAACCTGATTCAGATGCTGTGGCATGACCTCAATAGAGCAGTTCACACCAAACATCCCAAGAATATTGCTGAACTGAAACAGTTTTGTAAAGAGGAATGGTCCAAAATTCCTCCTGACCGTTGTGCAGGATCTGATCCACAACCACAGAAAACGTTTGGTTGAGGTTATAGCGGCCAAAGGAGTGTCAACCAGTTATTAAATCCAAGGGTTCACATACTTTTTCACCCTGCACTATGAATGTTTACACTGTGTGTTCAATAAAGACAAGAAAACGTATAATTGTTTGTGTGTTGTTAGTTTAAGCAGACTGTGTTTGTCTATTGATGGGACCTAGATGAAGTTCAGATCAAATTTTATGACCAATTTATGCAGAAATCCAGGTAATTCCAAAGGGTTCACATACTTTTTCTTGCCACTGTAAATTACAGAATATAGACATCAATATATATACAAAATGCAAGCAGAAAGAAAAACACGGTCATTAAAAACAAACACATTTATCAGTAATAAGGTCCTCAATCAGCTTTCTGAATTCCCCTAGAGGCACCAGCACATCAAATCTAAGAAAATGTTGAAGATTGTTCCACAAATAAGGTGCAAGAAAACTAAAAGCAGATTTACCCAACGCAGTAGAGACCAAAGGAATTCCCAGAGTTAACCATCCCTGAGACTGGGTGTGGTAACTTGTATGTCTAAAGTTGAGTTATGATGTTAGGTACAGTGGGACTTTATACATGAAAACATGTATCAACCTACGTGACATCAAAGAGGGTTGTGAGTACTAAAATTGTTGCCCATAATGGCTACATCTCAGAAAGTATCTAGAGGAGTAAAACAAGGTTGTCCACTAACGGCATATCTATTTATTATTGCCATCGAAATGATAGCTGTTAAAATTGCATTCAACAATAATATTAAGGGATTATAAATGTCAGTGTACGCTGATGATTCATGTTTTCTTTTAAAACCACAATTAGAATCCCTCCCCAACTTCAAATTGTTCTATTTAAATTACTATACAAAATTCTTGCAACCAATATAATGTTATATATATGGGGGTACAATCTTCCCAGCTCTGCAGTGGACAATAGGACGACGGTCCATACGTTGAGAAGGACTAACATGTCAACTACAGAACTAAGCCAAACTCAGCGTGAGCTTTGGTTGTGAATGATATGAACTTTGAACTCTTATTCACTAAAGAAGTGAGACATCCTAGCCGTTGAGTTAGCAACAGCAGCTGTAAATGTGGGCTATGAAAGGATGGACAACGTATCCAGTCAAGCACACAACGACAATACTACAACATATTCAATTTACCACCAGTGACATTCTTCCAAGGACAGGAAGATCTCTGTTGGCTAACATATCTACGACCAACCTACCGAAGCGCAGCTCAGAATAAATATTTATTGCATTTTCCTTTTCCAAATGGGCGGTAATTTAGAATGCATAAGATACTGTATTTACGATAGCAGAGCTTCTCCCTTTGTTCCTCAGTCTTCCCGCTCTTTCACTCAAACCCAACCCCCTTTTCTTTGTGTAACCAGCTGTCATATCTGTTCCGACCGCCAGGGACGTTTTCCTATATGACATAATTTGTAATCAAGGTATGATTCATTCTGTGTATATGTAATTCTGTGTGATTAGTTAGGTATTTAGTAAATAATTAAACGCAAGTTTGTATTGCTGATTCAACTTGTTAGCTAGGGTTCGTGAACCAAGAATTCTACAATGTACAGATGAGACTGAAATAAGGTGACGATTAATATTGACTGCTATTGATGTAAAATATTACTAGGTCTTTCAGAGTTTATATGGACGATAACAGCTCTATAAACACTCTTTTGTGGTGCCCCGACTTTCTAGTTAATTACATTTACATGATTAGCTCAATCAGGTAATATGAATTACAGAGAAAGGATTTTATAGAATAGCATGTCATATCACTTAATCCAGCATAGCCAAAGACACGACAAGTGCAATAGAGATTGCATAATCTGTGGATCTGTTGGTGCGGTATGCAAATTGAAGTGAGTCTAGGGTTTCTGGAATAATGGTGTTGATGTGAGCCATGACCAGCCCTTCACACATTTCATGGCTACAGACGTGAGTGCTACGAGTCGGTAGTCATTTAGGCAGGTTACCCAAGTGTTCTTGGGCACAGGGTCTATGGTGGTCTGCTTGAAACATGTTGGTACAGTATTACAGACAGGAAGAGGTTGAAAATGTCAGTGAAGATACTTGCCAGTTGGTCAGCACATGCTCGAGGACCTGTTCTGGTAATCCGTCTGGCCCAGCGGTCTTGTGAATGCTGACCTGTTTAAAGGTCTTAAAGGTCTTACTCACATCGGCTGCGGAGAGCATGTAAATGACGCAGAATTGCATGAAATGTATTTTTAAAAGGCAGACCCCCCATGTGTAAGAAAGCCTAAAAACACCCCTGCTCAACTGTAGCCTATACCACATAGCAAACATTATTGTGGCTTTATTATAAAGGGTATTTTTCTTCAACAGTACATTTACCACGCATCCAATTGCATTTTGGTGCACGGATTTGTTTACAGAAAATGATGGTGTGCTGGGAAGGGGGGCTACGAAAAAACCAAAGCCACGGGGCCTATCATTTCTTAATCCGGCCCTGGCTGGGGGAACAGCTGTGAAAAGGCCCAGTAAGCCAGTAAGTCTAAAATGTCCAGCTCACCACATACACGTAAGAGGGGGGTTTCCACCAACTCTCCTCCACACACACAGTCACAAGGAGCACTCTGATCACAGCCCCGGACACATCTGGCCTGCAGGGACTCATGACCAGGAAACACAAACACACACACGCGCACACGCACACACACACACACACACACACGCACACGCACACACACACACACACACACACACACACACACACACACATACACACACACAACTAACTCATACACACAACCACACACATTCACAACCAACTCATACACACAACCACAACTAACTCATACACACAACTACACACACTCACAACCAACTTATACACACAACCACATCCAACTCGTATATGCAGAGGCATTCTGTACATACACACACACACACGCCTAAAAAAAATTCTTAGCAAATACTTGAATGCAAACATAAACGCTCCTTCAAATACACAGCGACGATCACAGCCCCTTCAAACAAGGAGTTCAACATCCAAGCGGACAGAGAGGAAAGAGATGTCAGTGATCTCTCTCTTTCTCAAATCAAATTTTATTTCTCTTGCACCCTCTTATTTGATTTATTATTATTTTTACCTTCTTTATATTTACCACTTTTTTCAATACATTTTGTGATATCCAAATGGTAGTTACAGTCTTGACACATCGCTACAACTCCCGTACGGACTCGGGAGAGGCGAAGAAGAAAAAGAGAGCCAAGAGCCGTGCGTCCTCCAAAACACAACCCAGCCAAGCTGCACTGTTTCTTGACACAATGCCTGCTTAACCCGGAAACCAGCCACCAGTTAGAGGAAACACCGTACACTCAGCAACCATGTCAGCGTGCATTGCGCCTGGTCTTCCACAGGAGTCGCTAGAGCACGATGGGACAAGGACAACCCGGGCCGGCCAAACCCTCCCCTAACCAGGACGAGGCTGGGCCACTTGTGCGCTGCCTTATGGGCCTCCCTGTTGCATCACAGCCTGGGATTGAACCAGGATCTGTAGTGACAGAGCTATCACTACAATGCAGTGCTAGACCACTGTGCCACCCTCTCTTTCTCTCTCCCTTCTTTTTCTCTATCTCTCTTCCACTTTCCCTCCCTCTTGTTCCTCTCATCTTTCACCTCTCATCGTTCTTGGAACTTTTAGCCACATATCATATTCTCCCAGAATCTGTGTGTGTGTTTGTGTGTGCGTGCCCACTTGCGTTTGTGTATATGTGATACCGTCAGGCCCTTTCAGGACAAGCATGTGTCAGACGAAGGGAGTGGTTGTGTGTGTGACAGCTGTGATTGAGACACTCCTCAGAGATCTACTTAGTTTCCTGTAGAGGATGGGAGACGGGGGGGAGTCACTGACAACTGGCTACAACACACAGGACAGATGTTGTTTTCGCACAGTCATAAACGCCCATAACCCCCAGTAGTCTCTGGAGAGAGACAGGCACAGGACACTGGTCCTCTAGGGCCTATTGCTCACACACACACACACACACACACACACACACACACACACACACACACACTTTTGCTCTCTCTCTCTCTCTCTACTATTTCTCTCTCTCTCATCTCTCTATTCCCACCAGAGAGATTATAACTCTACTCTGAAGAATTTTATCTTTCTTATCAGCACTGCAACCGCACTTTCTCTGCAGCACCAAATCATGTGCAAATAAGGGAGTAAATGTGCTAAATACCCACATCAAATACCCACACATACTGGGATGTAGGTTTATACACAGCAGTGATCTGAACTCTTTCAAAAAACAGAACTAGTCTTTAGGACCTTGAGGTGTTGTGTAACTCTTTCTAACAAAGGTGAGTGACAGGAAGCCTGGCTTCTCTCTATTTGTGTTCCAAATGGCACCCTAATCCCTATATAGTGCACTACTTTTGACCAGGGACCATTGTGACAGGTTCACGGTATTTATCAATCACATGATGTGTTGTTACTTAGTGAAGAACTCTGCTGAGGGAGATGACATAGTGTGGGTGTCAGCATGTATGTATGTATGTATGTATGTATGTGTGTGTGTGTGTGTGTGTGTGTGTGTCATTGTGAATAGTATGTCCAAATGGCTGGGTTTAGTTGAATCAGTTTCTTAATCTCATTGCTATTAGAACACACTGTCCTAAATGGCTGAAATGTTACATTTCAACTGCAGGAACACTTGTTGACAAATTGAAAGTTTGGAGTAATTGAATTACAGCACATTCTGCCCAAATGATATTAGCCTAACAGGGCCATATATACTCTAAACAAAAATAAAAACGCAAGACGGAACCATTTCTAAGATTTTACTGAGTTACAGTTCATATAAGAATTCATTTAATTGAAATAAATTCATTAGGTCTTAATCATATTTTGGTCACAAATACCTTAAAAAACGGTAGGGGCGTGGATCAGAAAACAAGTCAGTATCTGGTGTTACCACCATTTGCCTCATGCAGTGTGACACATCTCCTTCACATTGAGATGATTAGGCTGTTGATTGTGGCCTGTAGAATGTTGTCCCACTCCTCTTCATTTGCTGTGCGAAGTTGCTGGATATTGGCGGGAACACGAAAACACAGTCATACACGCTGATACCGAGCATCCAAAACATGCTCAATTGGTGACATGTTTGAGTATGCAGTAGGTGGAAGAACTGGGATATTTTCAGACTCCAGGAATTGTGTACAGATCCTTGCGACATGTGGACGTGCGGATGACAGCGGATGAATGGCACGACAATGGGCATCAAGATCTAGTCACAGTATCTCTGTGCATTAAAATTGCCATTGATGAAATGCAAATGTGTTTGTTGTCTGTAGCTTATGCCTGCCCATTCCATAACCCCACTGCCACCATGGGGCACTCTGTTCACAATTCTGCCCTCCGCCTGGTACTGTTGAAACCGGGATTAATCCGTGAAGAACACACTTCTCCAGTGTGCCAGTGGCCATCGAAGGTGAGCATTTGCACACTGAAGTCGGTTTCGACACCGAACTGTAGTCAGGTCAAAACCCTGGTGAGGCAACTAGCATGCAGATGAGATCCCTGAGACGGTTTTGTGCACAACATTTTAGAGAAATAAGCTTTTTGTGCGTATAAAACATTTTGGGGATCTTTTATTTCAGGTCATGAAACATGGACCAACACTTTACATGTTGCGTTCTATTTTAGTCCAATGTAATTATAGTACTAGAAGTTCTGATACCGCAGTTCACATTGCATTGACTGATTTAAACACAGACTCTGTGTGTGTGTGTTTGAGTGTGTGTTTGAGTGTGTGTGTGTGTGTGTGTGTGTATCGCAAATGTGTGTGTTTGAGTGTGTGTTTGAGTGTGTGTTTGAGTGTGTGTGTGTCTGTGTGTGTGTATCGCAAATGAGTGTGCTTTATTTTTTTACTTTACTTTATTTAGTAAATATTTTCTTAACTCCATTTCTTGAACTGCATTGTTGGTTAAGGGCTTGTCAGTAAGCATTTCACGGTAAGGTCTACAGCTGTTGTATTCGGTGCATGTGATAAATAACATTTGATTTTGATTTGATTTGTATGTGTGTGTATGCCTGTGTGTGTGAGAAGAGGGATGAGGAGATGGGTTAGGGATGAGGAGAGGGGTTAAGGATGAGAAGAGGGGTGATGGATGAGGAGAGGGACGAGGGGAAGGGTTAGGGATGAGGAGAGGGGTTAGGGGTGAGGAGAAGGGTGAGGGATGACAAGAGGGGTGAGGGATAAGGAGAGGGGTTAGGGATAAGGGATGAGGAGAGGGGTTAGGGATGAGGAGAGGGGTTATGGGTTAGGGATGATGGGTGAGGAGAGGGATGAGGGCTGAGGAGAGGGGTTTTGGGATGAGGAGAGGGGTTAGGGATAAGGGATGAGGAGAAGGTGAGAAGGAAGTTTGAAAGCCTTTATAGATCTGTGACGAAGCGTTTGTGTGCAGTGGTGGATCAGTTTCTATATCACCTCATACTGTACCCAGCTGACCTCTACCAACATGCCTCAGCAAAGGGTCATCGCTGTGTGTGTGTGTGTGTGTGTGTGTGTCTTGATGGGCACTTGAGGACACTCAGAGAATGTGTGCATATTTAGAACTTCTCCTGGTCCAATAAGGACTTGATCAGTTTAACATTTAAATACATTTAACGTTGAATTTGGTTTAAATCATTCCCAAGCTGCCTTCTCTGTTAGGTCTCCCTTCATAAAGGCATTCATTATGTCAATAGGACTTTTTGATTAAATAAAGTTGAAATACTGTAACAACCAAAACAAATAAAACAAGGCCAGTTTGAGAGGAAGTTATTGTGAAATTCAGAGGAAAAGCATGTCTACAAGTTTGCCTAGCACCTTGTTTGGTGAACATTACAGAGAAACATGTAGTGTTCATGAAGGGACATGAGAGCCTTTTCTTCCTGATTTGTTTTCATTGTAAGGTGGGAGGAATTGAAACTCTAAACCTTGCCAAGCATTCTTATTGCACCACTGACAAACATCTGAAAAGTAATATATTTTTTCTCTCATGCTTCAGAAAAGAGGGGGGCTGACAGTGAGGGTTTGCATGCATCTGCACTGGTCCGAACCATACGGTCAAACCATGAGACTGAACCATGAGACTGAACCATACGGCCGAACCATGAGACTGAACCATAAGGCCAAACCATGAGACTGAACCATAAGGCCGAACCAACGGCCGAACCATGAGACTGAACCATACGGCCGAACCATGAGACTGAACCATAAGGCCGAACCATGAGACTGAACCATAAGGCCAAACCATGAGACTGAACCATAAGGCTGAACCATAAGGCCAAACCATGAGACTGAACCATACGGCCGAACCATGAGACTGAACCATAAGGCCGAACCATGAGACTGAACCATAAGGCCAAACCATGAGACTGAACCATAAGGCTGAACCATAAGGCCAAACCATGAGACTGAACCATAAGGCTGAACCATAAGGCCAAACCATGAGACTGAACCATAAGGCTGAACCATAAGACTGAACCATAAGGCCGAACCATGAGACTGAACCATAAGGCCAAACCATGAGACTGAACCATAAGGCTGAACCATAAGGCTGAACCAAAAGACTGAACCATAAGGCCAAACCAAGAGACTGAACCATAAGGCTGAACCATAAGGCCGAACCATAAGACTGAACCATAAGGCCAAACCATGAGACTGAACCATAAGGCCAAACCATGAGATTGAACCATAAGGCTGAACCATGAGACTGAACCATAAGGCTGAACCATAAGACTGAACCATAAGGCCGAACCATGAGACTGAACCATAAGGCCAAACCATGAGACTGAACCATAAGGCTGAACCATAAGGCCGAACCATAAGACTGAACCATAAGGCCAAACCATGAGACTGAACCATAAGGCCAAACCATGAGATTGAACCATAAGGCGGAACCATAAGGCCGAACCATAAGACTGAACCATAAGACTGAACCATCAGGCTGAACCATAAGGCCGAACCATGAGACTGAACCATAAGGCGGAACCATAAGGCCGAACCATAAGACTGAACCATAAGGTTGAACCATGAGACTTAACCATCAGGCTGAACCATGAGACTGAACCATACGGCCGAACCATAAGGTCGAACCATAAGACTGAACCATAAGGCTGAACCATGAGACTGAACCATAAGGCTGAACCATAAGGCCGAACCATAAGACTGAACCATAAGGTTGAACCATGAGACTGAACCATCAGGCTGAACCATGAGACTGAACCATAAGGCCGAACCATAAGACTGAACCATAAGACTGAACCATCAGGCTGAACCATAAGACTGAACCATAAGACTGAACCATAAGGCTGAACCATAAGACTGAACCATAATACTGACCCATAAGACTGACCCATAAGACTGAACTATAAGACTGACCCATAAGACTGAACCATAAGGCTTAACCATCAGGCTGAAGCATCAGGCTGAACCATCAGGCTGAACCATAAGACTGAACCATAAGACTGAACCATAAGGCTGATCCATCAGGCTGAACCATAAGGCTTAACCATCAGGCTGAACCATAAGGCTGAACCATCAGGCTGAACCATAAGGCTGAACCATAAGGCTGAACCATCAGACTGAACCATACGGCTGAACCATCAGGCAGAACCATCAGGCTGAACCATAATGCTGGGCCATCAGGCTGAACCATAAGGCTGAACCATAATGCTGGGCCATCAGACTGAACCATAAGACTGAACCATAAGACTGAACCATAATGCTGAACCATAAGGCTGAGCAGGGCTGCCGCTGGCTGGGGAATACTAGAAGGGAAAGGCAGCCTTCCACTTTATGACTGTGCTGACGTCAATGGCATAATTCAAATACTTACTGGGTGCACGCTTCCAGCTTTCAGAACCTGCTCTAGGGCAGGCCACACACCAAAACCTGACATGGACTTTTATGAAAACTGGAGGGGAGTTGTGAAGAATGAAATCACATGTTGTGTTGTAATATTTTATGATGACAACAGTGTTTTTCTGGATATTAGATTAAGCACACAGTTAGATTAAGGACACAAAACATCTAAAAGTATTTCAATTGATGAACAGTGTAAGAGATGTTTTTGTGTTTGTGGGGTGAAATTTAGATGCAGTGGAATAATCCTGACAGGATAAAGAGCTGTGGAGTCTGATCAGGATAATATGGTTACTATAGACTAAAGTGCTGTGGAGTCTGACCAGGATAATACGGTTACTATAGACTAAAGAGCTGTGGAGTCTGATCAGGATAAAAAGGTTACTATAGACTAAAGAGCTGTGGAGTCTAACCAGGATAATACGGTTACTATAAGACAACCCTGTGTGTGTGTGTGTGTGTGTGTGTGTGTGTGTGTGTGTGTGTGTGTGTGTGTGTGTGTGTTGGCCTGTGTTGGCCTAACCAAAGTGAGGTCATTCTTCCAGAGAAGCTTTGAAGGTGTATATGAATCAAATCAAATCAAATTTTATTTGTCACATACACATGGTTAGCAGATGTTAATGCGAGTGTAGCGAAATGCTTGTGCTTCTAGTTCCGACAGTGCAGTAATAACCAACAAGTAATCTAACTAACAATTCCAAAACTACTGTCTTATACACAGTGTAAGGGGATAAAGAATATGTACATAAAGATATATGAATGAGTGATGGTACAGAGCAGCATAGGCAAGATACAGTAGATGGTATCGAGTACAGTATATACATATGAGATGAGTATGTTAACATCACATAACACAAGAACCAATACAGTTTTCACAATCTCACACACTCCTTGCCTGGAAACCTTCTCCTTCTGTAAATAATACAGAGGACTATAAAGAACTGCAGGCCCTAGTTTTATCACTCCTGGACTACTAACCAGTCAAGTGCGTCAAAGAAGGACATAGGCAAATTCCAATTGGCCCGGACCAGAGCAGCACGGCTGGCCCTTAAATGTACACCAAGATCAATAACATGCATGTCAATCTCTCCTGGCTCAAAGGAGAGGAGAGATTGACTGCATCACTCACTACTTGTCTTTGCGAGAGGTATTGACAGTTTGAAAGCACTGAACTGTCTGTTCAAACAGCTAACACACACCTCAGACATCCATACATATGTACATATTTTCACAGTCCCCAAGACCAGAACAGAGGATGGGAAATGCAGAGTACTACATAGAGCCATGACTATATGGAACTCATTCCACATCAAGTTACTCAAGCTAGCAGTGAAATCAGATTTCTTAAAAAAAAAATATAACAGAGACCTCCCGAGTGGCGCAGCGGTCTAAGGTACTGCATCTCAGCGGTCTAAGGTACTGCATCTCAGCGGTCTAAGGCATTGCATCTCAGTGATCTAAGGTACTCCATCTCAGCGGTCTAAGGTACTGCATCTCAGTGGTCTAAGGTACTGCATCTCAGCGGTCTAAGGTACAGCATCTCAGCGGTCTAAGGTACAGCATCTCAGCGGTCTAAGTTACAGCATCTCAGCGGTCTAAGGTACTGCATCTCAGCGGTCTAAGGCACTGCATCTCAGCGGTCTAAGGTACTGCATCTCAGCGGTCTAAGGTACTGCATCTCAGCGGTCTAAGGTACTGCATCTCAGCGGTCTAAGGCACTGCATCTCAGCGGTCTAAGGCACTGCATCTCAGCGGTCTAAGGTACTGCATCTCAGCGGTCTAAGGTACTGCATCTCAGCGGTCTAAGGCACTGTATCTCAGCGGTCTAAGGTACTGCATCTCAGCGGTCTAAGGTACTGCATCTCAGCGGTCTAAGGTACTGCATCTCAGCGGTCTAAGGTACTGCATCTCAGCGGTCTAAGTTACAGCATCTCAGTGGTCTAAGGTACTGCATCTCAGTGGTCTAAGGTACTGCATCTCAGCGGTCTAAGGTACTGCATCTCAGCGGTCTAAGGCACTGCATCTCAGCGGTCTAAGCTACTGCATCTCAGCAGTCTAAGGCACTGCATCTCAGCGGTCTAAGGTACTGCATCTCAGCGGTCTAAGGTACAGCATCTCAGCGGTCTAAGGTACAGCATCTCAGCGGTCTAAGTAGCAGCATCTCAGCGGTCTAAGGTACTGCATCTCAGCGGTCTAAGGCACTGCATCTCAGCGGCCTAAGGTACTGCATCTCAGCGGTCTAAGGTACTGCATCTCAGCGGTCTAAGGTACTGCATCTCAGCGGTCTACGGCACTGCATCTCAGCGGTCTAAGGTACTGCATCTCAGCGGTCTAAGGTACTGCATCTCAGCGTTCTAAGGTACTGCATCTCAGCAGTCTAAGGTACTGCATCTCAGCGGTCAAAGTTACAGCATCTCAGCGGTCTAAGGTACTGCATCTCAGCGGTCTAAGGTACTGCATCTCATCGGTCTAAGGCACTGCATCTCAGCGGTCTAAGCTACTGCATCTCAGCGGTCTAAGATACTGCATCTCATCGGTCTAAGGCACTGCATCTCAGCGGTCTAAGCTACTGCATCTCAGCGGTCTAAGGCACTGCATCTCAGCGGTCTAAGGTACTGCATCTCAGCGGTCTAAGGTACAGCATCTCAGCGGTCTAAGGCACTGCATCTCAGCGGTGTAAGGTACTGCATCTCAGCGGTCTAAGGCACTGCACCTCAGCGGTCTAAGGTACTGCATCTCAGCAGTCTAAGGTACTGCATCTCAGCGGTCTAAGGCACTGCATCTCAGCGGTCTAAGGTACTGCATCTCAGCGGTCTAAGGTACAGCATCTCAGCGGTCTAAGGCACTGCATCTCAGCGGTCTAAGGCACTGCATCTCAGCGGTCTAAGGCACTGCACCTCAGCGGTCTAAGGTACTGCATCTCAGCGGTCTAAGCTACTGCATCTCAGCGGTCTAAGGCACTGCACCTCAGCGGTCTAAGGTACTGCATCTCAGCGGTCTAAGCTACTGCATCTCAGCGGTCTAAGGCACTGCACCTCAGCGGTCTAAGGTACTGCATCTCAGCAGTCTAAGGTACTGCATCTCAGCGGTCTAAGGCACTGCATCTCAGCGGTCTAAGGTACTGCATCTCAGCGGTCTAAGGTACAGCATCTCAGCGGTCTAAGGCACTGCATCTCAGCGGTCTAAGTTACTGCATCTCAGCGGTCTAAGGTACTGCATCTCAGCGGTCTAAGTTACTGCATCTCAGCAGTCTAAGGCACTGTATCTCAGCGGTCTAAGGCACTGCATCTCAGCGGTCTAAGTTACTGCATCTCAGCGGTCTAAGTTACTGCATCTCAGCGGTCTAAGGCACTGCATCTCAGCGGTCTAAGTTACTGCATCTCAGCGGTCTAAGTTACTGCATCTCAGCGGTCTAAGTTACTGCATCTCAGCAGTCTAAGGCACAGCATCGCAGCGGTCTAAGGTACTGCATCTCAGTGGTCTAAGGTACTATAAATCAGCGGTCTAAGGCACTGTATCTCAGCAGTCTAAGGCACTGCACCGCAGTGCTAGATGCGTCACTACAGTCACCCTGGTTCCATTCCAGGCTGTATCACAGCGGTCTAAGGCACTGCATCGCAAGACTTGAGGTGTCACTACAGACCCAGGTTCGATGCCAGGCTGTGTTACAACTTGCCGTGACCAGGAGTTCCATAGGGCGAGGGGGCTTTATTTGCCTCCTTGCGCTCTGGCAACTCATTGTGGCGGGCTGGGCACCTGCAGGCCGACTTCAGTTGTCAGTTGAACAGTGTTTCCTCAAACACATTGGTTCAGCTGGCTTCTGGGTTAAGTGGGCAGGTGTGCAAATGCAGCATTATAGATCTCTCCCCCTGATTCAGAGGCTGTGAGACAGTTTACCAGCCCTGCTATGAGAATGGCCACAGTTTCCGTCTCAGTCTGTGGTCTGAGCTATGTCATGCCGTCTCTGTGCCAGGCAGGCTAGTGGGTAAAGAAAACTATTTTCTGAGGAGAGAAGAGGACCAGATGCACCCAGCCGCCCCCTGACTGGGGGGGTGTGTGTTGGGGCTTGTTTGAGAGTGGCACTGGAGACATGGAGGACCAAGGGTAAGCGGGTAAAATGGGTAGTGGCAAAGAGGTACCATATACCCACTGCAATGCAAAGGCCTCTCATTCCTAAACAGGACTTTACAGGTGTGATGTCATTGATGTGTATGGTTGGGGTGGGAACATGTGGGTCTGGGCAGGTGTGATGTCAGTGATGTTTGTTGAAATTTGTGTGCTTCTGTTTGTCTTTTGTTGATGTATTTAAATCTTTTAAAAAATATACAAAAAATAATGGTCAAACACTGTAGTCTCCTAGATCACCGAACCTGATCACATAAAATTGTTCAGGAATCCTATTCAACGTGATGGACATGATAAGTTAAAGAGCTCACTTGTTACACAATCTATTTCCTACACACACACACATGCGCACAGACAGGAAAGATTGGCAAGGTGAGACAGAAGACAGGTGTTTTCTGTCTAAATGGGCTGGATGTCCTTGGCACAACCAAGACGAGGCAAGTGAACAAACGCTCAGTTCCAAACCATGAAAGTCATCAATCACCAGTTAAAAAGACAAAAACAAATTCCTGGAGAGGAGATAATGGTTTTAAGGTAAGTCATGCAATATTCTGAGATGTCAGGTGGATACGTACAGGGTGTGCCAGTGCTTTAATATCATAACAAATGGACCTGCGTTGTTTATTGATGAAACTCAATTCAAATATTCTTTGGCTGCACAGTGCACTCCCTCCATCAACATCACTAACCAGAAAGAGAGGTTTTACAACATTCCTGCACCCTAAAACAGTTTCTGAAGTCTGTGAAGTATTAAAACACTAATAATAGTTTGATTCAGAAGATATTAAGATAACTTCCATATGAGGACAAAAGGAAGAAAGATGAAAGTGATATGAAATATTTGATAGTAACAGAAACATTATCTAAATTGTCATGATGTGCTGAATGTATGGAATGGTTGCTTGCTTTGGCAAGGATCCAAAGGGTATTGTCCTAACCTTTACACAACCTCCCTGAAAACTGAGTCTTTATATTAGGCTTTGTAGGGCCTGTTCCCAAGAGTGCAAAAGGACTGTTATGTGCTTATTTGGCCAATGCAGCATGCAAGCTCGTACGCACACACGCACGCATGCACACACACGCACACGCACACACACACACTCACACACACACGCACACACACACACACACACACACACGCACACACACACATACAAACCGAGTTACGCTCTCGTTGGATACCAAGTCAAGCAGAAAAATATTATTTCAAAGATGGAGGCCTTGGGATGGCACGGCAGAGTGGCGGAGCCGTGATATTTCACACCTCAGTTCAGAGTAAACACTACTGGAGTCAGTAAGAGACACACCGATCAGGCTGTCACATACACATACTGTACATATGCACACACATACATGCTTAAAGGAACAGGGATGTACACACACACACACACACACACTCAAACACACACACACACACGCTCGACACACACTTGAACACACTTGAACACACACACGCTAGGAGTGAGATGTGTGCTTGTGAGCGTATCCAGGGGAGTCTACAGTTTACATGGGCAGAAGAGTGAGGTAGTGTTATTGGCACTGGGCGTTCAGAGCAGAGAGGGGCAGTTAAACACACAGGGACAACAGAGGTCAGCTCTGTGGCTTTCTGCTGCACACATAACAGTTCCACTAACTACCACTGGTCATGTTTCTGGGGGATTTCTTGAGGAGTGACGCATCCTGGAGATGTCAATGTTTGGACAGGCTGGGTGGTTGCCTTGGCAGCCTGGGTTTGGTTGAAACTCAGGAGGATGATGACTGGAAGTAACGGGATGTTAGTGTTAGTACAACATTGCCACAACATTGTCTCATAGTTGCAGCAAGGCTTGTGTGGTGGCCAAGACTGACCAGGACTGGCATGACTTGGTAGTGCCATACATTCAGAGAGATGGGTAGTGTGGATCACCTGTGAAGCATGAAATGGGCCTTGTTCTGACATGAACTAGATGACTGCCAGCTTACAAAGAGAGATATACCACTTTTACTTACAGTATGTTTATAACAAATTAAACACACATTTCTGTAGCTACATGAAAACTAAAATCTATTTTGATGTCACTCATCAATTTTAACTTAGAGAACAATGTTTGCTAGTTCTCAAGCACATAGAAGGCTATCTGGTGTGACTTACATAATCTGAGCTCTGCAGAAGCTCAACGAAGCACAGTGTGGTGAAGGTGTGAGGGATTTCTGATCAATTTGTCATTTTAATGGACAAAAAATGTGGTTTTCTTTCAAAAACATGGACATTTCTAAGTGACCCCAAACTTTTGAATGGTATTGTATTAATTCAAAATGTATAAATGAATTAATGTGTTTTAATAATATTTGTTTTGTTAAAATGTGTGTGTGTAGGTGTGCATGTGAGTGTGAAAGTTAGGCTATATGGAGGAGATTACTGAGTAGTTTGCTTCATCAGGCTGACCCCCAGTCTTCTCTTGAAGTTATTGAGGGATGATGATGTTTTAGCAATGTGAAGATAATAATTCCTGAGTATGGTACCTCTGTATCTGATAAAGAATTGACTATGTGAGGTGTAGCAGTGGGGAAGGAGAAGGTTACCGCAGTGTCTTGTGTTGTTTCAGAATTAACCTGGAAGAATCCATTGAAGGGTTTAGGTAAACTGTCTGGGAGGTATGAATATTTGTAGATAAAAGTGCACACCTCCTGAGTGGCGCAGCGGTCTAAGGTGTTACTACAGACCCTGGTTCGTTCCCAGGCTGTGTCCCAACCGGCTGTGATCGGGAGTCCCATAGGGCAGTTCACATTTGTCCCAGCATCGTCCAGGTTAAGGGAGGGTTTGGCTGGGGGATAGGCCGTCATTGTAAATAAGAATTTGTTCTTAACTTAAATAAAGGTTCAATAAAAAATAATTGCCCTACATTATTGTCCTAAATACACAAGATTTTGAGTTTCTTAAACAAAAGCGCAGATGGAACCAGGGAATTAGAGGACAGCTTGGAAATGTATTTTGTATGATGATTCATTTGTGTAGGTAGGAGGCATATGTAATGGCCCAGACAATATTACAGTAAATTAAATATAGGTAAATTAAGCTATAGTATAGAGTTAGGCTCCCCCTTTGTTTTCTACTGTGTTATTGACTTGTTAATTGTTTATTCCATGTGTAACTCCGTGTTGTCTGCTCACACTGCTATGCTTTATCTTGGCCAGGTCGCAGTTGTAAATGAGAACTTGTTCTCAACTAGCCTACCTGGTTAAATAAAGGTGAAATAAAATAAAATAGGAAGCAAGCCTGAAGAACCAAACCACTAAACTTTCAAATGATACCAACAGATTTCATCACTTTGCTGCAGAAAAATGTAATATGATGTTTTCAGGATAACTTTTCGGCAATAAAAACTCAGAGGAATCTAGTGGATGTGACTTGTTCCATTTCATTCATACCAATTTAGATTTCTGCTCTTTTTAAATTTTTTAAATTTTATACAATATTTCTTATTCTTACTAGTGAATACAATAAAGTTAGATTTTTTAAAAATATTTAAAGATAATTTGTTTATCTGTAACCATTCAGAAAAATTGGCCATGTCTAAGTTGGCTTCATTCATTAGTAAATCAAAATTGTTGTGTGACAAAATCCCATTTCTGTCATGAGCAAAGAGAATGAGAAGTATGGTAGAAACACAGCAGCAAGGTCATTTATATATAATTAGGAATAATAAAGGTTCAATGATCAAACCCTGTGGCACCCCACAGGATATCTTGGTCCTGGTAGATGGATGACTTGTGGTTTTAAATGGTTGGACAACAGCCTCTGAGGAGGGTTTGAAGTTAGAAAACCATGCGTCTGTGGTAGGACAGGGTAACCAATAGGATTTGACTTTAGTGGGAGAGGTTACTCTAGGTTAACCAATGGAATTATACTATGGTGTAAGAGGTCACTGTTAGTTATAACCAATTTGGGGTATTCTATAGTGGGAGACGGCACGTGAGTTCAACCAATGGGATATAGCATACTATGTTGAGGTTCTGGGAAGAGAGTAGAGTTCCAACTAGAGAGAGGATAGGAGTTGGTCGCAGTGGGATATATTATAGTAGGAGAGGTCACTCTAGTTCCACCATTGATATACACTTTACAGTGGTACTACAGTATGAAGACAATAGCCCCTGTTAGGAATCTTATGAATAATGACTAAACAATATCTACATTTTAAATAGAACTATAACTAATGAAACTTATACTCTGTTTAATTATATCTGATTAATAATACTAATTCATAAGGAAGGGATTGTGGAGTATAAGACAGGGGGTAATTAAATCAAATAAATACCATTCCAGCCAGGTTGGAGAAGACTGGAATTGTGGGTTTTTAAGTATGCAGAAAGGATCGTTAACCTAGGGTTGAACCAACTCAACTTAGCTATGGGATGTTTAGATAAGGCAGAGAGTGTTTTCCTGGGTTTTCCATTATCTGGAACTGTCTTCTAAATAGTGATGGATGAAGGTGAAGATTCCAGAAGTGAATCTAGATAACTGTGTGCCTGGAGTAAGAGAGCAAGGGGGTGGGAATAAACTTTTGGTTGATAGGAGGAAAAACGTTTTATAACCTATGACGTCATATTTTGTATATAAACTGTTGTTCGTGGTTACATGGGAGCACGCTCCGAGAATAAATACTATTATCTCATTTTGATAAGACTGGTCTATGTCTATTTTATGCAAATAGGAATCTTACAAATTCTTATAAAATAGACTGAGTGTCACGTTCTGACCTTTATTTCCCTTGTTTTGTCATTATTTAGTATGGTCAGGGCGTGAGTTGGGTGGGCAGTCTGTTTGTTTTTCTATGATTTGGGGATTTGTATGTTTCGGGCCTAGTATGGTTCTCAATCAGAGGCAGGTGTCATTAGTTGTCTCTGATTGAGAATCATACTTAAGTGGCCTGGGTTTCACTGTTTGTTTGTGGGTGATTGTCTATGTTGATTGCTTGTGTCATCACAGTTCTCATTTAGCTTCACGGTCGTTATTTGTTTATTGTTTTGTACAGGGTTTCAGTGTTCAGTGTTTTCTTTATTAAATTTCATTATGAACACATACCACGCCGCATTTTGGTCCTCCGATCCTTCTCGCCTCTCCTCTTCAGATGAAGAGGAGGACGCCAGTGACACTGAGTGATTTAATGAATGTATAATTAATAGGAATGATGACATTCCAGTGACATCCCTAATAGAGAGGATAGAGCTGTGGTGGGCAATCATTTTGGGATTTAAAAATTCAGCAGAGGGCTGTACAGTTTTTTTCCCCTGATTGATTTGTTCGTCAAAAGCAATTTGCGGGCCAAAAAAATGTCTATTATTTGAAAACGTAAAAGTTTATTATAATTTCTAAACATTTTCTATCTAGTTTTAGATGTCCAAGAGTGGCCTGGAGGGTTTTTTAACATAATCATCCCCCCCCCCACACACACACACACACACACACACACACACACACACACACACACACACACACACACACACACACACAGTTGAAGATGGAAGTTTACATACACCTTAGCCAAATACATTTAAACTCAGTTTTTCACAATTCCTGACATTTAATCCTAGTAAAAATTCCCTGTTTTAGGTCAGTTAGGATCACCACTTTATTTTAAGAATGTGAAATGTCAGAATAATATTAGATAGAATGATTTATTTCAGATTTTATTTCTTTCATCACATTCCCAGTGTGTCAGAAGTTTACTCAATTAGTATTTGGTAGCATTGCCTTTAAATTGTTTAACTTGGGTCAAACATTTCAACATGATGCTGCCACCCCCGTGCTTCATGGTTGGGATGGTGTTCTCGGCTTGCAAGCCTCCACCTTTTTGCTCCAAACATAACGATGGTCATTATGGCCAAACAGTTCTATTTTTGTATCATCAGACCAGAGGACATTTCTCCAAAAAGTACGATCTTTGTCGCCATGTGCAGTTGCAAACAGTAGTCAGGCTTTTTTTATGGCGGTTTTGGAGCAGTGGCTTCTTCTTTGCTGAGTGTCCTTTCAGGTTATGTCGATATAGGACTTGTTTTACTGTGGATATAGATACTTTTGTACCTGTTTCCTCCAGCATCTTCACAAGGTCCTTTGCTGTTGTTCTGGGATTGATTTGCACTTTTCGCACCAAAGTACGTTCATCTCTAGGTGACAGAACACGTCTCCTTCCTGAGCGGTATGACGGATGCGTGGTCCCATGGTGTTTATACTTGCCTACTATTGTTTGTACAGATGAACGTGGTACCTTCAGGCATTTGCAAATTGCTCCCAACGATGAAACAAACAGACTTGTGGAGGTCTACCATTTTTGTCTGAGGTCTTGGCTGATTTCTTTTGATTTTCCCATGATGTCAAGCAAAGAGGCATTGCACTTGAAGGTAGGCCTTGAAAAACATCCACAGGTACACCTCCAATTGACTCAAATTATGTCAATTAGCCTATCAGAAGCTTCTAAAGCCATGACATAATTTTCTGGAATTTTCCAAGCTGTTTAAAGGCACAGTCAACTTAGTGTATGTAAACTTCTGGCCCACTGGAATTATGATACAAAAGTGAAATAATCTGTCTGTAAACAATTATTGGAAAAATTACTTGTCATGCTCAAAGTAGATGTCCTAACCGACTTGCCAAAACTAGAGTTTGTTAACAAGAAATCTGTGGAGTGGGTGAAAAACAAGTTTTAATGACTCCAACCTAAGTGTATGTAAACTTCAACTTCAACTGTACACGCACACTTACACACACACACTTACACACACACACACACGCACGCACGCACGCACGCACGCACACACACACCAAAAAGTTGAGAAGTTGATCCTAAGTTCATGCAGTGTATATTACAGAATAATACCAACTAATCCATCAGAGAAACCATTACTAGCAGCCTCCAGCCCTGTGCTTCCCTCCAGCCAGACATGGCTCCTTTCTAGTGAAGCCTTGTTTGGCTCTGCCCACGAGACCCTGCAACAGACCCAGGGCCACAGGGGGCCACATGAACACACCACCCAGTGATCACATCACATGTCTGCTTTTTCACTCTTCACTTCTCTGGAACCACTCAAGGCAATTCCATGCTGTGTTTATCCAACTTCAGGAACTCTGGTTCTGGGGAAATGTGACTGTACTGACAATGAAAAAATGTATTAATCACAATGACACTCACACTCAAACAAACACATTCCGTTTAAATTCACATACAAACACTTTTTGGGAGAAAAACCGTTGTCAGAGTTATGGACACATGCTTGCAATGTTGATTCCATTCAGTTTGTATGGAACAAGACACTTGTCAGAGCGAGACCAGAAGCCAGTTCCAGTTAACAGGCTAGATGAGTTAACCGTCACTAGGGTTTCACCGGGCTCCACCATGTCTGGCTACCAGAGAACAGGGAGCAGTCTGACCTGGCTCCACCATGTCTGGCTACCAGAGAACAGGGAGCAGCCTGACCTGGCTCCACCATGTCTGGCTACCAGAGAACAGGGAGCAACCTGACCTGGCTACCAGAGAACAGGGAGCAGTCTGACCTGGCTCCACCATGTCTGGCTACCAGAGAACAGGGAGCAGTCTGACCTGGCTCCACCATGTCTGGCTACCAGAGAACAGGGAGCAGTCTGACCTGGCTCTACCATGTCTGGCTACCAGAGAACAGGGAGCAGTCTGACCTGGCTCCACCATGTCTGGCTACCAGAGAACAGGGAGCAGCCTGACCTGGCTCCACCATGTCTGGCTACCAGAGAACAGGGAGCAGCCTGACCTGGCTCTACCATGTCTGGCTACCAGAGAACAGGGAGCAGTCTGACCTGGCTCCACCATGTCTGGCTACCAGAGAACAGGGAGCAGCCTGACCTGGCTCCACCATGTCTGGCTACCAGAGAACAGTCTGGGAGCAGTCTGACCTGGCTCCACCATGTCTGGCTACCAGAGAACAGGGAGCAGTCTGACCTGGCTCCACCATGTCTGGCTACCAGAGAACAGGGAGCAGCCTGACCTGGCTCTACCATGTCTGGCTACCAGAGAACAGGGAGCAGTCTGACCTGGCTCCACCATGTCTGGCTACCAGAGAACAGGGAGCAGCCTGACCTGGCTCCACCATGTCTGGCTACCAGAGAACAGGGAGCAGCCTGACCTGGCTCCACCATGTCTGGCTACCAGAGAACAGGGAGCAGTCTGACCTGGCTCCACCATGTCTGGCTACCAGAGAACAGGGAGCAGCCTGACCTGGCTCCACCATGTCTGGCTACCAGAGAACAGGGAGCAGTCTGACCTGGCTCCACCATGTCTGGCTACCAGAGAACAGGGAGCAGTCTGACCTGGCTCCACCATGTCTGGCTACCAGAGAACAGGGAGCAGCCTGACCTGGCTCTACCATGTCTGGCTACCAGAGAACAGGGAGCAGTCTGACCTGGCTCCACCATGTCTGGCTACCAGAGAACAGGGAGCAGCCTGACCTGGCTCCACCATGCCTGGCTACCAGAGAACAGGGAGCAGTCTGACCTGGCTCCACAATGTCTGGCTACCAGAGAACAGGGAGCAGCCTGACCTGGCTCCACATGTCTGGCTACCAGAGAACAGGGAGCAGTCATGTCTGGCTGCAGCTCCACCACCATGTCTGGCTACCAGAGAACAGGGAGCAGCCTGACCTGGCTCCACCATGTCTGGCTACCAGAGAACAGGGAGCAGTCTGACCTGGCTCTACAATGTCTGGCTACCAGAGAACAGAGAGCAGTCTGACCTGGCTCCACCATGTCTGGCTACCAGAGAACAGGGAGCAGTCTGACCTGGCTCTACCATGTCTGGCTACCAGAGAACAGGGAGCAGCCTGACCTGGCTCCACCATGTCTGGCTACCAGAGAACAGGGAGCAGTCTGACCTGGCTCCACCATGTCTGGCTACCAGAGAACAGGGAGCAGCCTGACCTGGCTCCACCATGTCTGGCTACCAGAGAACAGGGAGCAGTCTGACCTGGCTCCACCATGTCTGGCTACCAGAGAACAGGGAGCAGTCTGACCTGGCTCCACCATGTCTGGCTACCAGAGAACAGGGAGCAGTCTGACCAGTCTGACCTGTGCTCTACCATGTCTGGCTACCAGAGAACAGGGAGCAGTCTGACCTGGCTCCACCATGTCTGGCTACCAGAGAACAGGGAGCAGCCTGACCTGGCTCCACCATGTCTGGCTACCAGAGAACAGGGAGCAGTCTGACCTGGCTCCACCATGTCTGGCTACCAGAGAACAGGGAGCAGTCTGACCTGGCTCCCCATGTCTGGCTACCAGAGAACAGGGAGCAGTTTGACCTGGCTCCACCATGACTGGCTACCAGAGAACAGGGAGCAGTCTGACCTGGCTCCACCATGTCTGGCTACCAGAGAACAGGGAGCAGTCTGACCTGGCTCCACCATGTCTGGCTACCAGAGAACAGGGAGCAGTCTGACCTGGCTCCACCATGTCTGGCTACCAGAGAACAGGGAGCAGCCTGACCTGGCTCCACCATGTCTGGCTACCAGAGAACAGGGAGCAGTCTGACCTGGCTCCACCATGTCTGGCTACCAGAGAACAGGGAGCAGCCTGACCTGGCTCCACCATGTCTGGCTACCAGAGAACAGGGAGCAGTCTGACCTGGCAGGGAGCAGTCTGACCTGGCTCCACCATGTCTGGCTACCAGAGAACAGGGAGCAGTCTGACCTGGCTCCACCATGTCTGGCTACCAGAGAACAGGGCAGCTGACCTGGCTCCACCATGACCAGAGAACAGGGAGCAGTCTGACCTGGCCTGGCTCTACCATGTCTGGCTACCAGAGAACAGGGAGCAGTCTGACCTGGCTCCACCATGTCTGGCTACCAGAGAACAGGGAGCAGCCTGACCTGGCTCCACCATGTCTGGCTACCAGAGAACAGGGAGCAGTCTGACCTGGCTCCACCATGTCTGGCTACCAGAGAACAGGGAGCAGTCTGACCTGGCTCTACCATGTTTGGCTACCAGAGAACAGGGAGCAGCCTGACCTGGCTCCACCATGTCTGGCTACCAGAGAACAGGGAGCAGACTGACCTGGCTCCACCATGTCTGGCTACAGAGAGAACAGGGAGCAGGCTGACCTGGTTCTACCATGTCTGGCTACCAGAGAACAGGGAGCAGCCTGACCTGGTTCTACCATGTCTGGCTACCAGAGAACAGGGAGCAGCCTGACCTGGCTCCACCATGTCTGGCTACCAGAGAACAGGGAGCAGCCTGACCTGGCTCCACCATGTCTGGCTACCAGAGAACAGGGAGCAGTCTGACCTGGCTCCACCATGTCTGGCTACCAGAGAACAGGGAGCAGTCTGACCTGGCTCCACCATGTCTGGCTACCAGAGAACAGGGAGCAGTCTGACCTGGCTCTACCATGTCTGGCTACCAGAGAACAGGGAGCAGTCTGACCTGGCTCCACCATGTCTGGCTACCAGAGAACAGGGAGCAGCCTGACCTGGCTCCTCCATGTCTGGCTACCAGAGAACAGGGAGCAGTCTGACCTGGCTCCACCATGTCTGGCTACCAGAGAACAGGGAGCAGTCTGACCTGGCTCCCCATGTCTGGCTACCAGAGAACAGGGAGCAGTTTGACCTGGCTCCACCATGTCTGGCTACCAGAGAACAGGGAGCAGCCTGACCTGGCTCCACCATGTCTGGCTACCAGAGAACAGGGAGCAGTCTGACCTGGCTCCACCATGTCTGGCTACCAGAGAACAGGGAGCAGTCTGACCTGGCTCCACCATGTCTGGCTACCAGAGAACAGGGAGCAGTCTGACCTGGCTCCACCATGTCTGGCTACCAGAGAACAGGGAGCAGCCTGACCTGGCTCCACCATGTCTGGCTACCAGAGAACAGGGAGCAGTCTGACCTGGCTCCACCATGTCTGGCTACCAGAGAACAGGGAGCAGCCTGACCTGGCTCCACCATGTCTGGCTACCAGAGAACAGGGAGCAGTCTGACCTGGCTCTACCATGTCTGGCTACCAGAGAACAGGGAGCAGCCTGACCTGGCTACCAGAGAACAGGGAGCAGTCTGACCTGGCTCCACCATGTCTGGCTACCAGAGAACAGGGAGCAGTCTGACCTGTCTCCACCATGTCTGGCTACCAGAGAACAGGGAGCAGTCTGACCTGGCTCCACCATGCCTTGCTACCAGAGAACAGGGAGCAGCCTGACCTCGCTCCCCTCTTCCCGTCAGCTAGACTAGAAGCCTAAATCAGTCAGCCATCATAAACACTGAGTCTCTCTAGGGTTTCACTTTTTTTGCTCCACTATGCCTGGTTACCAGAGAACTATGCCTGGCTACCAGAAAATCTGGTCAGCCATGCCTCATAAAACACTGAGTCTCTCTAGGGTTTCACTTTTTTTGCTCCACTATGCCTGGTTACCAGAGAACTATGCCTGGCTACCAGAGAACTATGCCTGGTTACCAGAAAACTCTGCCTGGCTACCAGAGAACTATGCCTGGTTACCAGAGAACTCTGCCTGGCTTCCAGAGAACTATGCCTGGCTACCAGAGAACTCTGCCTGGCTACCAGAGAACTCTGCCTGGCTACCAGAGAACTCTGCCTGGCTACCAGAGAACTCTGCCTGGCTTCCAGAGAACTCTGCCTGGCTACCAGAGAACTCTGCCTGGCTACCAGAGAACTCTGCCTGGCTACCAGAGAACTCTGCCTGGCTACCAGAGAACTCTGCCTGGCTACCAGAGAACTCTGCCTGGCTACCAGCGAACTCTGCCTAGTTACCTGCTCCTACAGTGGCCTGTGAGTGGGAAGCAGTAAAGACTGACTGACAGTAGGTAATATTAAACACAGAGGACAGAAATACAGGGCTGGAGGAAAGTGGGCCGAAGATACAGACCTGCTGTTTCCCAACACGCAGTCACCTGGGGCAGGAGTACCAAGCATTTTTCACAATACGGCATACTTAAGTATATTTGTCCTTACTGGAAAACACACTGGGTCTGATCACCAGTGGACAGCAGGAATAGTAATCGCACTGGCAACAGGCAGCGGTGCATGGCGTGCTGGTATGGTATTTAGCAGACGTGCTGTGTTAGAGAGAGCTGTGGCATTCAGACAGGCTAGACGTGCCATAGGACCCACTGCTGATGCCAACAAGGATACCATGACAAGGGCAGATGTCTGATAGTGTCATCACTTCTTAATTATGAGTGTGAGGGCAAAGGAAGAATGCTCAAGATCAGTCAACTGTGCTTGTGTGTGCTTGTATGCAGTGGTGTAAAGTACTTAAGTAGAAATACTTTACAGTACTACTTAAGTAGTTTTTTGGGGTATCTGTACTTTACTATTTATATTTTTGACAACTTTTACTTTTACTTCACTACATTCCTGAAGAAAATATTGTACTTTTTACTCAATACTTTTCCCCTGACAACCAAAAGTACTAGTTACATTTTGAATGCTAAGCAGGACAGGAAAATTTTTAAATTTACCAACTTAGCAGCAGACCACGTGATCATTCCTACTGCCAGACGGCATCCCCAGCCGCGCCCTCAGAGCATGCGCAGACCAGCTGGCCGTTGTGTTTACGGACATATTCAATCAATCCCTATACCCGTCTGCTGTTCCCACATGCTTCAAGAGGGCCACCATTGTTCCTGTTCCCAAGAAAGCTAAGGTAACTGAGCTAAACGACTACCGCCCCGTAGCACTCACTTCCGTCATCATGAAGTGCTTTCAGAGACTAGTCAAGGACCATATCACCTCCACCCTACCTGACACCCTTGACCCACTCCAATTTGCTTACCGCCCAAATAGGTCCACAGACGATGCAATCTCAACCACACTGCACACTGCCCTAACCCATCTGGACAAGAGGAATACCTATGTGAGAATGCTGTTCATCGACTACAGCTCGGCATTCAACACCATAGTACCCTCCAAGCTCGTCATCAAGCTTGAGACCCTGGGTCTCGACCCCGCCCTGTGCAACTGGGTACTGGACTTCCTGACGGGCCGCCCCCAGGTGGTGAGGGTAGGCAACAACATCTCCACCCCGCTGATCCTCAACACTGGAGCCCCACAAGGGTGCGTTCTGAGCCCTCTCCTGTACTCCCTGTTCACCCACGACTGCGTGGCCACGCACGCCTCCAACTCAATCATCAAGTTTGCCTGACGACACAACAGTGGTAGGCTTGATTACCAACAACAACGAGACGGCCTACAGGGAGGAGGTGAGGGCCCTCGGAGTGTGGTGTCAGGAAAATAACCTCACACTCAACGTCAACAAAACTAAGGAGATGATTGTGGACTTCAGGAAACAGCAGAGGGAACACCCCCCTATCCACATCGATGGAACAGTAGTGGAGAGGGTAGCAAGTTTTAAGTTCCTCGGCATACACATCACAGACAAACTGAATTGGTCCACTCACACAGACAGCATTGTGAAGAAGGCACAGCAGCGCCTCTTCAACCTCAGGAGGCTGAAGAAATTTGGCTTGTCACCAAAAGAACTCACAAACTTCTACAGATGCACAATCGAGAGCATCCTGGCGGGCTGTATCACCGCCTGGTACGGCAACTGCTCCGCCCACAACCGTAAGGCTCTCCAGAGGGTAGTGAGGTCTGCACAACGCATCACCGGGGGCAAACTACCTGCCCTCCAGGACACCTACACCACCCGATGTTACAGGAAGGCCATAAAGATCATCAAGGACATCAACCACCCGAGCCACTGCCTGTTCACCCCGCTATCATCCAGAAGGCGAGGTCAGTACAGGTGCATCAAAGCTGGGACCGAGAGACTGAAAAACAGCTTCTATCTCAAGGCCATCAGACTGTTAAACAGCCACCACTAACATTGAGTGGCTGCTGCCAACACACTGACACTGACACTGACTCAACTCCAGCCACTTTAATAATGGGAATTGATGGGAAATGATGTAAATATATCACTAGCCACTTTAAACAATGCTACCTTATGTAATGTTACTTACCCTACATTATTCATCTCATATGCATACGTATATACTGTACTCTATATCATCGACTGCATCCTTATGTAATACATGTATCACTAGCCACTTTAACTATGCCACTTTGTTTACATACTCATCTCATATGTATATACTGTACTCGATACCATCTACTGTATCTTGCCTATGCTGCTCTGTACCATCACTCATTCATATATCTTTATGTACATATTCTTTATCCCCTTACACTGTGTATAAGACAGTAGTTTTGGAATTGTTAGTTAGATTACTTGTTGGTTATTACTGCACTGTCGGAACTAGAAGCACAAGCATTTCGCTACACTCGCATTAACATCTGCTAACCATGTGTATGTGCCAAATAAAATTTGATTTGATTTGAATAAAATTTGATTTGATTTGATTTGCCTCTGGTCTGTCGGACTCACTAAACACTATTACATCCTTTGTAAATTATGTCTGAGTGTTGTCGTGTGCCCATTGGCTCTCAGTCAATTTTAAAAACAAGACAATGGTGCCGTCTGCTTAGACTAATATAAGGAATTTGAAATGATATTTTATCAATTACATTTACTTTTGATACTTAAGTATATTTAGAACCAAATACTTTTAAGAAATGTTAACTAAAAATAAAAACCTGAAATATCACATTTACATAAGTATTCAGAACCTTTACTCAGTACTTTCTTGAAGCATCTTTGGCAGCGATTACAGACTCGGATCTTCTTGAGTATGACACTACAAGCTTGGCAGACCTGTATTTGGGGAGTTTCTCCCATTCTTCTCTGCAGACCCTCTCAAGCGCTGTTAGGTTGGATGGGGAGCATTGCTGCCCAGCTATTTTCACGTCTCTCCAGAGATGTTCGATCGGGTTCAAGTCCGGGCTCTGGCTGGACCACTCAAGGACACACTTGCCCCGAAGCCACTTTTGGGTTGTCTTGGCTGTGTGCTTATGGTCATTGTCCTGTTAGAAGGTGAACCTTCACCCCAGTCTGGGTCCTGAGTGCTCTGGAGTAGGTTTTCATCAAGGATCTCTCTCTTCTTCGCTCCGTTCTTCTTTCCCTCGATCCTGACTAGTCTCCCAGTCCACTGCCGCTGAAAAACATCCCCACAGCATGATTCTGCCACCACCATGCTTCAGCATAGGGATGGTGCCAGGTTTCCTCCAGACGTGATGCTTGGCATTCTGGCCAAAGATTTCAATCTTGGTTTCATCAGACCACAGAATCTTGTTTCTCATGGTCTGAGAGTCTTTAGGTGCCTTTTGGCAAACTCTAAGCGAGCTGTCATGTGCCTTTTACTGAGGAGTGGCTTCCGCCTGGCCACTCTACCATAAAGACCTGATTGATGGAGTGCTGCAGAGATGGTTGTCCTTCTGAAAGGTTCTCCCATCTCCACAGAAGAACTCTGGAGCTCTGTCAGAGTGACCATCAGTTTCTTGGTCACCTCCCTGACCAAGGCCCTTCTCCGCCGATTGCTCAGTTTGGCCAGGTGGCCAACTGTAGGAAGAGTCTTGGTGGTTCCAAACTTCTTCTATTTCAGAATGATGGAGTCCATTGTGTTATTGGGGACCTTCAATGCTGTAGAACGTTTTTGGTACCCTTCCCCAGATCTGTGCCTCGAGACAATCCTGTCTCGGAACTCTACGGACAATTCCTTTGACCTCATGGCTTGGTTTTTGTTCTGACATGCACTGTCAACTGTGGGACCTTATAGAGACAGGTGTGTACCTTTCCAAATCATGTCCAATCAATTGAATTTACCACATGTGGACTCCAATCAAGTTGTAGAAACTCTCAAGGATGATCAATGGAAACAGGATGCAGCTGAGCTCAATTTCAAGTCTCATAGCAAAGGGTCTGAATACTTATGTAAATAAGATTTTTTAATTTTTTTTTAAACACATTTGACCTGTTTTTGCTTTGTCATTATGGGGAAATGTGGAATGTACTTTCTGAATGCACTGTATTTGTCTATAAAAAAATTATCTGAGCTGCATGCTCAGGAAGTCACAGGAAGCATGCACTCCATTCACTGCCTTCCTTGTAGACAGAATAAAACAGGGTTGGGTGGATTACTTGAAATTGTACTGGCCTACTAACACATCTATGAATAAATTAAAAATATGTGCATATTCAATAGCCTAGAAGAAACAAAGAAACAAAAAGAAAAAAACAGCCATTTATGATTTCATGAAAAACAGACACAACATTGTTTCACATTCTTGAAGAACAGACTCGAAAAACACACACACTTTCCAGCCCAAAGACAGGGAAACAGGTTGCAGCCTACAGTGAAAAGGCTATAACTCGCTTCACAGCTGTTTCCAGTCTAAAAACAGGGAAACAGGTTGCAGCCTACAGTGAAAAGGCTATAACTCGCTTTACAGCTGTTTCCAGTCTAAAAACAGGGAAACAGGTTGCAGCCTACAGTGAAAAGGCTATAACTCGCTTTACAGCTGTTTCCAGCCTAAAAACAGGGAAACAGGTTGCAGCCTACAGTGAAAAGGCTATAACTCGCTTTACAGCTGTTTCCAGTCTAAAAACAGGGAAACAGGTTGCAGCCTACAGTGAAAAGGCTATAACTCACTTTACAGCTGTTTCCAGTCTAAAAACAGGGAAACAGGTTGCAGCCTACAGTGAAAAGGCTATAACTCACTTTACAGCTGTTTCCAGTCTAAAAACAGGGAAACAGGTTGCAGCCTACAGTGAAAAGGCTATAACTGCTTTACAGCTGTTTCCAGTCTAAAAACAGGGAAACAGGTTGCAGCCTACAGTGAAAAGGCTATAACTCGCTTTACAGCTGTTTCCAGTCTAAAAACAGGGAAACAGGTTGCAGCCTACAGTGAAAAGGCTATAACTCACTTTACAGCTGTTTCCAGTCTAAAAACAGGGAAACAGGTTGCAGCCTACAGTGAAAAGGCTATAACTCACTTTACAGCTGTTTCCAGTCTAAAAACAGGGAAACAGGTTGCAGCCTACAGTGAAAAGGCTATAACTCGCTTTACAGCTGTTTCCAGTCTAAAAACAGGGAAACAGGTTGCAGCCTACAGTGAAAAGGCTATAACTCGCTTTACAGCTGTTTCCAGTCTAAAAACAGGGAAACAGGTTGCAGCCTACAGTGAAAAGGCTATAACTCACTTTACAGCTGTTTCCAGCCTAAAAACAGGGAAACAGGTTGCAGCCTACAGTGAAAAGGCTATAACTCGCTTTACAGCTGTTTCCAGTCTAAAAACAGGGAAACAGGTTGCAGCCTACAGTGAAAAGGCTATAACTCGCTTTACAGCTGTTTCCAGTCTAAAAACAGGGAAACAGGTTGCAGCCTACAGTGAAAAGGCTATAACTCGCTTTACAGCTGTTTCCAGTCTAAAAACAGGGAAACAGGTTGCAGCCTACAGTGAAAAGGCTATAACTCGCTTTACAGCTGTTTCCAGTCTAAAAACAGGGAAACAGGTTGCAGCCTACAGTGAAAAGGCTATAACTCACTTTACAGCTGTTTCCAGCCTAAAAACAGGGAAACAGGTTGCAGCCTACAGTGAAAAGGCTATAACTCGCTTTACAGCTGTTTCCAGCCTAAAAACAGGGAAACAGGTTGCAGCCTACAGTGAAAAGGCTATAACTCGCTTTACAGCTGTTTCCAGTCTAAAAACAGGGAAACAGGTTGCAGCCTACAGTGAAAAGGCTATAACTCGCTTTACAGCTGTTTCCAGTCTAAAAACAGGGAAACAGGTTGCAGCCTACAGTGAAAAGGCTATAACTCGCTTTACAGCTGTTTCCAGCCTAAAAACAGGGAAACAGGTTGCAGCCTACAGTGAAAAGGCTATAACTCGCTTTCCAGCTGTTTCCAGCCTAAAAACAGGGAAACAGGTTGCAGCCTACAGTGAAAAGGCTATAACTCGCTTTCCAGCTGTTTCCAGCCTAAAAACAGGGAAACAGGTTGCAGCCTACAGTGAAAAGGCTATAACTCACTTCACAGCTGTTTCCAGTCTAAAAACAGGTTGCAGGTTGCAGGTTGCAGCCTACAGTGTGCAGAGGGCTCTGTATGCAGCCCTGGACCATCGCTGACGCGTTTCGCTTGACTAAAAACAGCCTAAGCCCTCTCATCAGTCCTTCCTATCTCTCTCTTCCCTCAGTGACCTCTGTTGCATTCCTGCATACCAACACTGTATTAGCAGCAGGGTCAGTCCAGGATGGGAGTATTAAGAAACAGTCATAAACTGCCTGATGATGAGTAACTCTTTATTCCCTGTCTGGTCGGGGATCAGGTCATTACATCCTGGGCATGTATTATAGGAACACTGGCACAGCTACAGAACAGGGCTTTGAGAACAATCACACACACGCGCGCACACATACATACACACACACATACACACACACACACACATACACACACACACACACAGCACCACCTCAGAACAGATCTAAAAGAAAACAGCCATATGAAGTGTTATTTAAAAAGAGTCCAAACTTTATTGAATTCAGAGAAAGGTACTTGTTCCACCGTAAGATATAAAGGGCCTTGAACACAAACAGACGGTTCGGAATATTACAAAACCACGACGATAGGACAACACATTCTTATGCCTTAAATCTACTGCGTGCCGTGTTTAACTGGTTAAGTCAAGACTCAACACATAGGATTTAAAGTAAACCACATTAAGCCGTTATTCCAAGATGATTCAGTGATTTCCTGGAGCTTTAAGGCTGAAAGGGGCTAACACCAGATATGTGACTGATGCTCTAAGGGTCATCTGGGGATGGTCTTCGAGAAAGAGGAGCCTCGATAGGGGACTACCAAATGTATCAGGGGCTGTCTTTATCTTTACCTCCCTCCTGTTTTACTACAGAGCTTACCTTAGCTCCAGACTTCACTTCATTCAATGACAGCTATTAGAAGAATGTGCGTGTTCCTAAGTGTTCCTGTTTGTGTGCCTGTGAGGAAAGTGTTGGGGAATCTGGATCTGAGAAAGACCACTTTGTTCTTTAAGGGTTGGCAGAACTTGGCACGCCTGGCAAAGTCATCAAGCATGTTCAAGAGAGTCTCTGGCTCTCTCTAATGGACAAATGAATGTCTTATCCTAGGAACAGACTTGGAATCTACGATGTATGCGTGCGTGCATGCCTGTCCATGTGTCTAACTCTATGCCCTATTGCATAACACTCCTACATACTGTATGTAGAATCTTCATTTGAGCCAGTTTGTTACAGCAGGAAAATAATCCTGCAGCAAACAGGAAATTTGAATTATTTGGATTATAATGAATGGACATTTTTGTAGTGGCTGATACATTTTTGGTGAAATTTCAAAGTGGAAATGTCAAACTTCAGAAGCCTATAAAAACCTCAAATACAACAGGGTGATCAAATTAAGATCCCACATCCATTTAGCCATACGTAGACTAGGCTTTTACCGCATGCCAAAGCAAACACTACTCCTGAGCTTAGGTTTGAAATAGCACGTAGGGCCTCTCATTGGGAAAATGTCATGCTAGAGTCATTCCTCATAGATAAATAGTCAATAAATAACAATGGACTTTACAATGGGACTTTCACCTAAAAGCCAGACTGTTAACACCTTTCTATAGAGCTGAATAGCCAAACACACAGTGTTTGAATGAAGCCTGTAGGTTCACAGGCCTGTTCACACACACGCGCACACACACATACACGCGCACGCACACAGTCACACAGGCTTTTTCCCACCCCGTGGTTCCTGTCGGAGGCAATTTCATCGCTGGGTCGACCTATCAGGAAGCCTGCTCATACCTATGTGTTTTCCCGTTAACATAGTACAGTCAACGCAGAGGGAAAACATTTCCTCTATGACTCTACAACTATGACAGAGCACTGATGCCTTCGTCATGTCTGACCATCACAACAACACAACAGCAACATTCCTGTGGTGTTAAATACCAGGCTGGTCAAAAGAAAAATCACAAAATAAACAAACTCACGAGGCTCAGAGCCAGAGTGTGCTGCTTAGACCACTCAGCCAAGGCAGTTCACAGTTCTCTAGCAAGCAGGGAGAGTACTTGATGATACTTAATGTTATTATTTTCTTACCTTCCCCAAACCATAGCCCCTAACCTTAACAACTCGGAATGAATACCTAAACTTAACCCTTTGAGTAATTTCGGTTTTAACCCTGTAACCATGCGGAATTAACCCTGTAACCACGCAGAATTAATGGGTCAAATTCTGAAGTGAAACTATGAGATCAGGTTGTGAAATACAAAAGAATCCGTGAAGCGGGCGGACCTCCCCAACCTGTTCTGATTGTCATGAGTGATGATCTCTCTCTTCTCTCTCTCTTCTCTCTCTCTCCACCAACTCTCTCCTCTTTCTTCTCTTTCTTCTCTCTCTCTCCTCTATCTCTCTTATCCTCTCTCTTCTCTTTCTCTCTTATCTCTCCTCTCTCTCTCCTCTAACTCTCTCCTCTATCTCTCTTCTTTCTCTCCTCTATCTCTCTTCTCTTTCTCTCTCTCTCTCCTCTAACTCTCTTCACTCTCTCCTCTAACTCTCTTCTTTCTCTCCTCTATCTCTCTTCTCTCACTCTCTCTTCTCTCTCTCTCCTCTAACTCTGTTCTCTCTCTTCTCACTTCCTGTTTCTCCTCTTGCTCTCCTCTCTCTCTCGCTCTCTTCTCTCTCTCTCTCCTCTAACTCTGTTCTCTCTCTCCTCTTATCTCTTCCTGTTTCTCCTCTCTCTCTCTTTCTTCATCTCTCCCCTGTATCTGTCCATCATCATGGCCACTGTGAAAAACCACACTGAGGTTTTTCCAATTACCTGCCTGCCTTGCTGCTGCGGTGAGCGCTAAATGGCACGTGCCACTCAGTGTGAGGGTGAGAAGTCATGACAATATCGGCCCTGTCACTGTCACTGTGATAAGAACATCATGTCCTGATAACCTTATGGAGTCTGTGTTGGTTATTTCCATTTCGTACTATACAATAAACACAAAAACAGTATAGGCTATGTTGAGTCCTGACTCTAACATTAAGTGCAGCTCGTGCCATGACATTGTGTGAGCTGTGAGTGTGCAGGCCACAGACGAGTGTGTGAGTGTTTATCAGTGTTAAATCTGTGCATGTGTGTTTCTATCAAGGTGTTAATAAGATGTGGGCACAGAGACAATGGCCCCTTGTCTGTCTGCATCCCATTTCTTCTCCAGTCCGCTGAAGGAGCAAACACACACAAAGCTACTGTTGCTTTGTCCAGCCAGTGGTCCAATAGTCACACACACACACACACACACACACACACACACACACACACACAGCTTCCCTGCCTGCCAGACACAAAAACACCTCCTGGGTTCCGTCTGTCCGTCGTGTTCCGTTACAACAGGGACAACAGGCCAATAACAGGATCAATCTGCTTCTCTCTTCCTGCCCTCCGTTTCCTCCCCTCTGCCGGACGAAAAGAGGGGGAGCAGACGGAGGAAGGATGGGACAGGAAATCACTCTTTCCCTCTGTCTCATTGTCTCCAGTGTGACAGACAAAGACAGGGTCTGGCAAGCCTTACATCACACACTGTCATAGAGGGGGGGCAGGGTTTGTGTGTGGAGGAGGGGTGGGGGGATACAGGTGGAAGAGGGGAGGTGACCTCTCAGAGCATGGGAATATGGTAAGATGGAAGTGAGGGTGGTGTAATGGTTCTGGTATCATTCAGAGTAGCTATGCAGTAGGTAACCAACAACACTGTCAACGCCTTCAGCTACAGTATGTGGAAGTCTCATCAACTAACCTTGTGTTTAGATATAACCTAACCTAACCTGAGCAATTGAGGACAAGTGTATTATTGGAGGATTGGTTGAGTGGCTCTACCTGATCATTCACAAGGAGAAACCATGAAGGTAAAACACCTCCCATTAAAATCTACTTCATTCACAATTTTAGTGATGGGGAAAAAATCTTCACAGTTACATGTCAGGATATTCTTTTTTTATGATATATCGTATTGTTTGGACAATTACGCAATATTATTTTTGTACCTGCACCAAAACTATAGCTTGTTCTCCATCTTCTTTTTAAATAGGGAGCCAATTTGTTTTCAGCACTTTTATTTCCTTGACTGATCAAAACGTGTTTTCTCATGACTCTCTTGTTCCTCTGCAGAAGACATATGGTGAGTAATATGTTCGGAACGCAATACAATCACAGTATCGAATCGCAATCGTGAGAATCACAATACATATCATATCGGCAATATAAGTATCATGACAATATTGCATCGTCAGGTCGCTGGCAATTACCAGCCCTAACCCTTTTCACGTAACCCTTCAACACTGCACTCAGTGAACCCTGTGATGCTGCCAGCATGCTAGTGATGTCCTCCTCTGAGGAGACTATGAACTAAAAGTACTGATAGAAAAGCACATGAAACCTCACAGTACCTAACTCAATAGGTCATTTTGATCGTCATAGCCTAGTCTGCTTATGGGAAACACACTCATTCTTCTCACACACACACACACATACAAATACTCATGCACCTGACGAGCACTCCCTCTTCAGAAAGGGGAAGTGGCGGTCTGTCCATCTGCGCTGACAGGAAGTCAACAAAAGCCACATGCAGGCGGGCTGACGTCAATCAGGGCCCCGGAGCACTGTCACACAGGAACAGCTCCCTGCCCACAGACACACACACACACCGATACACACTTGCATAGGACCATACTCAAAAACATGTGCACACTGTGCACATACAGAAATACACTTGTAGGCCTACTTATACGGATGCACATAAACGCATGCATTGGCACACAAACACACACACGCACACACACACACACACACAGATGAATGACACACAAACACATCACACACTTCCTCTTCTCTATTTCAATCTGCCCTTGTAATACAGTGTGTGTGTGTGTGTGTTTGTGTGTGTGTGTGTGTGTGTGTGTTTGTGTGTACTCCTCTGTCCTTGTAGTCCTTGTATTATAAGTCCAATGACTGAAACTGTTTGGAAAAACCTATATCTTAACAATGTGAGAGGAATGACAATGAGTCCCTGTTACTGTGTTATGGCCGTGTCTGTAGCAACAGACTCAACAGAATCCCATTCTCCTTCATTATTTTTATTTCACCTTTATTTAACCAGGTAGGCCAGTTGAGAACAAGTTCTCATTTACAATTGTGACCTGGCCAAGATAAAGCAAAGAAGTGTGACACAAACAACAGAGTTACACATGGGATAAACAAATGTGCAGTCAATAACACAATAGAAAAGTATATTTACAGTGTGTGCAAATGAGTTAAGATTAGGGAGGTAAGGCAATAAATAGGCCATAGTGGCGAAATATTGACAATTTAACAATTAAACACTGGAGTGATAGATGTGCAGAAGATGAGTGTGCAAGTAGCGATACTGGGGTGCAAAGGAGCAAATAATAAATAACAATATGGGGATGAGGTATTTGGGTGGGCTATTTACAGATGGGCCATGTACAGGTGCAATGATCAGTAAGCTGCTCTGACAGCTGATGGTTAAAGTTAGTGAGGGAGATATAAGACTCTAGCTTCAGTGATTTTTGCAATTCGTTCCAGTCATTGGATGCAGTCTTTTGAAGACTTTAGAAAGGCAGGTTAGGATGGATATAGGTCTGTAACAGTTTGGGTCTTGAGTGTCTCCCCCTTTGAAGAGGGGGATGACCGCGGCAGCTTTCCAATCTTTGAGGATCTCAGACGATTCGAAAGAAAGGTTGAACAGGCTAGTAATAGGCGTTGCAACAATTGTGCCGGATAATTTTAGAAAGAGAGGGCCCAGATTGTCTAGCCCAGCTGATTTGTAGGGGCCAGATTTTGCAGCTCTTTCAGAACATCAGATATCTGGATTTGGGTCGTTTGACCACGGACATAATTACGGATGCAGGCAATGAGGCAGTGATCGCTGAGATGGTTGAAGACAGCAGAGGTGTATTTAGAGGGCAAGTTGGTCAGGATGATATCTATGAGTGTGCCCATGGTTACGGATTTAGGGATGTACCTGGTAGATTCCTTGATAATTTGTATGAGATTGAGGGCATCTAATTTAGATTGTAGGACGGCCGGGGTGTTAAGCATATCCCAGTTTAGGCCACCAAACAGTATGAACTCTGAAGATAGATGGGGGACAATCAATTCACATATAGTGTCTAGTGCACAGCTGAACAAGCAGCAACGGTGAGAGACTTATTTCTGGAAAGGTGGATTTTTAAAAGTAGAAGCTCGAATTGTTTGGGCACAGACCTGGATAGTATGACAGAACTCTGCAGGCTGTCTCTGCAGTAGATTGCAACTCTGCCCCCTTTGGCAGTTCTATCTTCTCGGACAATGTTGTAGTTGGGGATGAAATTTCAGAATTTTTGGTGGCCTTCCTAAGCCAGGATTCAGACACGGCAAGGACATCAGGGTTGGCGGAGCTAAAGCATTGAATAAAACAAACTTAGGGAGGAGGCTTCTGATGTTAACATGCATGAAACCAATGCTTAAACTGTTACAGAAGTCAACAAATGAGAGCGCCTGGGGAATAGGTGTGTTGCTGGGGGATACAGGGCCTGGGTTAACCTCTACATCACCAGAGGAACAGAGGAGGAGGATAAGGTTACGGCTAAAGGCTATGAGAACTGGTTGTCTCGCGCGTTGGGAACAGAGAATAAAAGGAGCAGATTTCTGGGCGTGGTAGAATAGATTCAGGGCATAATGTACAGACAAGGGTATGGTAGAATGTGAGTACAGTGGAGGTAAACCTAGGCATTGAGTGACGATGAGAGAGGTTGTGTCTCTGGAGGCACCAGTTAAGCCAGGTGAGGCCTCCGCATGTGTGGGGGGTGGGACAAAGGAGCTATTTAAGGCATGTTGGGCAGGGCTGGGGGCTCTACAGTGAAATAAAACAATAACAACTTACCGAAACAGCAGTAGACAAGGCATATTGTCTACCGGCACCGACAGAGATGGCCGCCTCGCTTCGCGTTCCTAGGAAACTATGCAGTTTTTTTTTTTTTTTTTACATGTTATTTCTTACATTGGTACCCCAGGTCATCTTAGGTTTCATTACATACAGTCGAGAAGAACTACTGAATATAAGATCAGCGTCAACTCACCATCAGTACGACCAAGAATATGATTTTCACGAAGCGGATCCTGTGTTCTGCCTTTCAACCAGGACAACGGAATGGATCCCAGCCGGCGACCCCAAAAAACGACTTCGAAAAAGGGGAAAACGAAGCGGTCTTCTGGTCAGACTCCGGAGACGGGCACATCGTGCACCACTCCCTAGCATTCTCCTCGCCAATGTCCAGTCTCTTGACAACAAGGTTGATGAAATCCGAGCAAGGGTAGCATTCCAGAGGGACATCAGAGACTGTAACGTTCTTTGCTTCACGGAAACATGGCTCACTGGAGAGACGCTATCGGAGACAGTGCAGCCAGCTGGGTTCTCCACGCATCGCGCCGACAGAAACAAACATCTTTCTGGTAAGAAGAGGGGCGGGGGCGTATGCTTTATGGTTAAAGTGACGTGGTGTGGCCACAACAACATACAGGTACTCAAGTCCTTCTGTTCACCTGATTTAGAATTCCTCACAATCAAATGTAGACCGCATTATCTATTATCTAAGGGAATTCTCTTCGATTATAATCACAACCGTATATATTCCCCCCCAAGCAGACACATCGATGGCTCTGAACGAACTTTATTTGACTCTTTGCAAACTGGAATCCATATATCCGGAGGCTGCATTCATTGTAGCTGGGGATTTTAACAAGGCTAATCTGAAAACAAGACTCGCTAAATTTTATCAGCATGTCGATTGCGCAACCAGGGCTGGAAAAACCTTGGATCATTGCTATTCCAACTTCCGCGACACATATAAGGCCCTGCCCCGCCCTCCTTTCGGAAAAGCTGACCATGACTCCATTTTGTTGATCCCTGCCTACAGACAGAAACTAAAACAAGAAGCTCCCGTGCTGAGGTCTGTTCAACGCTGGTCCGACCAATCTGATTCCACACTCCAAGACTGCTTCAATCACGTGGACTGGGATATGTTCCGTATTGCGTCAGACAACAACATTGACGAATACGCTGATTCGGTGAGCGAGTTCATTAGAATGTGCATTGAAGATGTCGTTCCCATAGCAAGGATTAAAACATTCCCTAACCAGAAACCGTGGATTGATGGCAGCATTCGTGTGAAACTGAAGGCACGAGGACAATACAGTGCCACTGACACTGCCCGCAACTAAAACATGCGGACTCTCCTTCACTGCAGCCGACGTGAGGAAAACATTTAAACGTGTCAACCCTCGCAAGGCTGCAGGCCCAGACGGCATCCCCAGCCGGGCCCTCAGAGCATGCGCAGACCAGCTGGCCGGTGTGTTTACGGACATATTCAATCAATCCATATCCCAGTCTGTTGTTCCCACATGCTTCAAGAGGGCCACCATTGTTCCTGTTCCCAAGAAAGCTAAGGTAACTGAGCTAAACGACTACCTCCCCGTAGCACTCACTTCCGTCATCATGAAGTGCTTTGAGAGACTAGTCAAGGACCATATCACCTCCACCCTACCTGACACCCTAGACCCACTCCAATTTGCTCACGCCTCCAACTCAATCATCAAGTTTGCGGACGACACAACAGTGGTAGGCTTGATTACCAACAACGACGATACGGCCTACAGGGAGGAGGTGAGGGCCCTCGTAGTGTGGTGTCAGGAAAATACTCACTCACAAAAAAGTGAAAGCACTCACAAACTTCTACAGATGCACAATCAAGAGCATCCTGTCGGGCTGTATCACCGCCTGGTACGGCAACTGCTCCGCCCACAACCGTAAGGCTCTCCAGAGGGTAGTGAGGTCTGCACAACGCATCACCGGGGGCAAACTACCTGCCCTCCAGGACACCTACACCACCCGATGTCACAGGAAGGCCATAAAGATCATCAAGGACAACAACCACCCAAGCCACTGCCTGTTCACCCCGCTATCATCCAGAAGGCGAGGTCCGAGAGGGACCGAGAGACTGAAAAACAGCTTCTATCTCAAGGCCATCAGACTGTTAAACAGCCCCCACTAACATTGAGTGGCTGCTGCCAACACACTGACTCAACTCCAGACACTTTAATAATGGGAATTGTTGGGAAATGATGTAAAATATATCACTAGCCACTTTAAACAATGCTACCTAATATAATGTTTACATACCCTACATTATTCATCTCATATGTATACGTATATACTGTACTCTATATCATCTACTGCATCCTTATGTAATACATGTATCACTAGCCACTTTAACTATGCCACTTTGTTTACATACTCATCTCATATGTATATACTGCACTCAATACCATCTACTGTATCTTGCCTATGCCGCTCTGTACCATCACTCATTCATCTATCTTTATGTACATATTCTTTATCCCCTTACACTTGTGTCTATAAGGTAGTAGTTTTGGAATTGTTAGCTAGATTACTTGTTGGTTATTACTGCATTGTCAGAACTAGAAGCACAAGCATTTCGCTACACTCGCACTAACATCTGCTAACCATGTGTATGTGACAAATAAAATTTGATTTGATTTGATATTAGGGAGAGGCATGTGTAACCGAGTGATCATAGGGTCCAATGAGCAGGTATAGATGAGTTTGGGAGCCGTTCGGTAGTCGCTACTATGCTAGGCGAGCTGGAGACATGGAGATTCAGAAAGCTAGCGGGCCGGGATAGCAGATTTTTTAAATATTTTTTTTTATTTTACCTTTATTTAACCAGGCAAGTCAGTTAAGAACAAATTCTTATTTTCAATGACGGCAACAGTGGGAACAGTGGGTTAACTGCCTGTTCAGGGGCAGAACGACAGATTTGTACCTTGTCAGCTCGGGGGTTTTGAACTCGCAACCTTCCGGTTACTAGTCCAACGCTCTAACCACTAGGCTACCCTGCCACCCCAGATGGGTCTTCGGTGAAATTGGAATGGAAAAGCCTGTTGAAACCACCTTGGACGATTACGTCTGCAGACCAGTCGTGATGGATGGCTGGGCTCTGTGTCGGCAATAAAGGGTCCAGGCCAATTTGCAAAAGAGGTATTGTAGCCCAAGAATTAGCTGGTAGACCTCTTCGGCCAGTCGGGAGATGGGCCTAGTTCAAGGCTAGCTCAAGGCTAACTGGTGCTTGCTTCGGGACAGAGGCATTAGCCAGCAGCCACTCGGTTGCAGCTAGCTAGCTGCGATGATCCGGTGTAATGCTCCAGAGCTTAAGGCAGGAATCCGTGATGTGGTAGAGAAAAAGCAGTCCGATATGCTCTGGGTTGATATCACGCTGTGCAGACTGGCAGGTATTGGCCGAGCTGAAACTGGCTGGTGTCCGAGCTAAAAGTAAAGACCGCTAGCAGTGGATAACAGACTACTAGCTAGTAGCTAGTTAGCTGGCTAGCTTCTGATGGGGGTTCCGGTTTCAAAGTATAGAAAATAGCAGATCCGTACCACACTTGGTAAGAAGGGTTGCAGGAAAGTATATTCAGTTCGTAGATGGAAAGTGAGATTCAAATATATACGAAATGTATACGAAAAAAACGAGGAAAACTACTATTTACACAGGACAAGACAAACACACGTCCGACTGCTACGCCATCTTGGATTATGATGCTAACCACTAATGAAAAGTCACACTTCTCCTGCTATGTTTAATCAACATTTTTCAGAGATCCTCTGTCTTGTCTTGCCAAGGGTGTGTGAGTGTGTTTGTGAGTGTGTGTGTATGTGTGTGTTTGACAAACAGTCTTCTCGTTATGGCAGCCTGCCCTCTTGACACTATCATACAAGCTCAAGGACACAGTCAGGAGTTCCCAGTCATGCACACATGTGTGTTTCTATCAAGGTGTTAATAAGATGTGGGCACAGAGACAATGGCCCCTTGTCTGTCTGCATCCCATTTCTTCTCCAGTCCGCTGAAGGAGCAAACACACACAAAGCTACTGTTGCTTTGTCCAGCCAGTGGTCCAATAGTCACACACACACACACACACACACACACATCATTGTCTCTACTCCATTACAGTACAATGAGCAGGATTCATATGATGTTGTGTTTTCAGTGAGAAGTGAGAGGTTTCCTGGTACTCCCCCATCAGAGCAGTCAGACTAAAAAAAGGCTTGGAGGGGGGGTGTTGTTGCTAACACTGATGACAGAGCCAGGGAAGACAGCCAACACATACTGTATGAGCAAATGAGAGGGGGGAGAGGGATGAGGTGAGGTAGGAGTTGAGGGAGGGGATGAGGGAGGAGAAAAGGGAGGGGTGTGGGAGGGTGAGAGGTGTGGGGTAAGGGAGGGGTTGAGGGTGTAGGTGAGGTCTCAGGGATCAAGTGTAGACAAGATAGCAAGAGAAGAGAGAGAGGGACAGACGGAGGAGGAGATGGAAGAGAGTGGGACAGATGGAGGAGGAGAGAGACAGAAGGGAGAGATTGAGAGAAAGAGAGGGACAGACGGAGGAGTAGAGAGAAGAGAGAGGGACATACAGAGGAGGAGAGAGACAAAAGGGTGAGACTGAGAAAGAAGAGAGAGGGTCAGACATTGGAGGAGAGACACAGAAGGGAGAGATTGAAAGAGAAGAGAGACCGAGAGAATGGTCTTGACATTGATACATTGTCGAGATTTAAACATATGGAAAGACAAACTAACATCCCTGTCTTTGGGACACCAGGTGCATTGCAGGAGAGAGTGATGCATTGTGGTCTTACCTGGCAGACAGACTCTTGTGATGGGAGGCTGAGTGGCCGCAGGGGACCTCCTGAGGAAACAGAGAACATAAGTATGGATATGAAATACATTTTGATAGGCCTACGTCACATCGTAACATTCTGACATGGCCAACCACATCTGGTAAGACTATATAGGTTAAGTCATTCTAAATGAGGAGTGACAGAAGAGATGAAAGACAGAGGAGAGGAGAGACAGAGAGGAGAGACAGAGGAGAAGAGAGACAAAGAGGAGAGACAGAGGAGAGGAAGACAGAGGAGAAGAGAGACAGAGAGGAGAGACAGAGGAGAGGAGAGGAGAGACAGGAGAGGAGAGACAGGAGAGGAGAGACAGAGAGGCGAGACAGAGGAGAGGCGAGACAGAGGAGAGGAGGACAGAGGAGAGGAGAGGAGAGACAGAGGAGAGGAGAGACAGAGGAGAGACAGAGAGGAGAGAGAGAGAGGAGAGACAGAGGAGAGACAGAGGAGAGACAGAGAGGAGAGACAGAGGAGAGACAGAGAGGAGAGAGAGAGAGAGGAGAGACAGAGGAGAGACAGAGAGAGAGAGAGAGAGGAGAGACAGAGGAGAGACAGAAAGGAGAGAGAGAGAGGAGAGACAGAGGAGAGACAGAGAGGAGAGAGAGAGGAGAGACAGAGAGGAGAGAGAGAGGAGAGACAGAGGATAGAAAAGACAGAGAGGAGAGACATACGAGAGCAGAGACAGAGGAGAGACAGAGGAGAGGAAAGACAGGAGAAGAGAAACAGAGGAGAGGAGAGAGAGGATAGGAAAGACAGAGGAGAGGAGAGACAGAGAGGAGAGACAGAGGAGAGGAGAGACAGAGAGGAGAGACAGAGGAGAGGAGAGACAGTGGAGAGGAAAGACAGAGGAGAGGAGAGACAGAGGAGAGGAAAGACAGAGGAGAGGAGAGACAGAGGAGAGGAAAGATGGAGAGGAGAGACAGAGGAGAGGAAAGACAGAGAGGAGAGACAGAGGAGAGGAAAGACAGAGGAGGAGAGGAGAGGAGAGAGAGAGGAGAGGAGAGACAGAGAGGAGAGACAGAGGAGAGGAGAGACAGTGGAGAGGAAAGACAGAGGAGAGGAGAGACAGAGGAGAGGAAAGACAGAGGAGAGGAGAGACAGAGGAGAGGAAAGACGGAGAGGAGAGACAGAGGAGAGGAAAGACAGAGGAGAGGAAAGAAAGAGAGGAGAGACAGAGGAGAGGAAAGACAGAGAGGAGAGACAGAGGAGAGGAAAGACAGAGAGGAGAGACAGAGGAGAGGAAAGACAGAGAGGAGAGACAGAGGAGAGGAAAGACAGAGAGGAGAGACAGACAGGAGAGACAGACAGGAGAGACAGAGGAGAGGAAAGACAGAGAGAGGAGAGACAGAGGAGAGGAAAGACAGAGAGGAGAGACAGAGGAGAGGAAAGACAGAGAGGAGAGACAGAGGAGAGGAAAGACAGAGGAGAGACAGAGAGAGGAAAGACAGAGAGGAGAGACAGAGGAGAGGAGAGACAGAGAGGAGAGACAGAGGAGAGGAGAGACAGAGAGGAGAGACAGAGGAGAGGAGAGAGAGGAGAGGAAAGACAGAGAGGAGAGACAGAGAGGAGAGACAGAGGAGACGAGAGACAGAGGAGAGGGGAGAAAGAGAGGGGAGACAGAGAGGAGAGACAGAGGAGAGACAGAGGAGAGGAGAGACAGAGGAGAGGAGAGACAGGGGAGGGAAGAGACAGAGGAGAGGAAGACAGAGGAGAAGAGAGACAGAGGAGAGGAGAGACAGAGGAGAGGAAGACAGAGGAGAGACAGATGAGAGAAGAGACAGAGGAGAGGAGAGACAGGAGAGGAGAGACAGGAGAGGAGAGACAGAGAGGCGAGACAGAGGAGAGGAGAGACAGAGGAGAGGAGAGACAGGAGAGACAGAGGAGAGGAGAGACAGAGGAGAGGAGAGACAGAGGAGAGGAGAGACAGAGAGGCGAGACAGAGGAGAGACAGAGGAGAGGAGAGACAGGAGAAACAGAGGAGAGGAGAGGAGAGACAGAGGAGAGACAGAGAGGAGAGAGAGAGGAGAGAAAGAGGAGAGGAAAGACAAAGAGGAGAGACAGAGAAGAGAGATAGAGAGGAGACAAAAGACAGAGAGGAGAGACAGAGAGGAGAGACATATGAGAGGAGAGACAGAGAGGAGAGATATACGAGAGGAAAGACAGAGAGGGAGACAGAGGAGAGGAAAGACAGAGAGGAGAGACAGAGGAGAGGAGAGACAGAGAGGAGAGAAAGAGGAGAGGAGAGACAGAGGAGAGGAAAGACAGAGGAGAGGAGAGACAGAGGAGAGGAGAGACAGAGGAGAGGAGAGACAGAGAGGCGAGACAGAGGAGAGGAGAGACAGAGGAGAGGAGAGACAGGAGAAACAGAGGAGAGGAGAGACAGACGAGAGACAGAGAGGAGAGAGAGGAGAGACAGAGGAGAGGAAAGACAGAGAGGAGAGACAGAGAGGAGAGACAGAGAGGAGAGAAAAGACAGAGAGGAGAGACATACGAGAGGAGAGACAGAGAGGAGAGACATACGAGAGGAGAGACAGAGGAGAGACAGAGGAGAGGAGAGACAGGAGAAACAGAGGAGAGGAGAGACAGCATCACCACCCTGAATGGTTCCGACCTTGAATATGTGGACATCTATAAGTACCTAGGTGTCTGGCTAGACTGCAAACTCTCCTTCCAGACTCATATCAAACATCTCCAATCGAAAATCAAATCAAGAGTCGGCTTTCTATTCCGCAACAAAGCCTCCTTCACTCACGCCGCCAAGCTTACCCTAGTAAAACTGACTATCCTACCGATCCTCGACTTTGGCGATGTCATCTACAAAATGGCTTCCAACACTCTACTCAGCAAACTGGATGCAGTCTATCACAGTGCCATCCGTTTTGTCACTAAAGCACCTTATACCACCCACCACTGCGACTTCTATGCTCTAGTCGGCTGTCCCTCGTTACATATTCGTCGCCAGACCCACTGGCTCCAGGTCATCTACAAGTCCATGCTAGGTAAAGCTCCGCCTTATCTCAGTTCACTGGTCACGATGGCAACACCCATCCGTAGCACACGCTCCAGCAGGTGTATCTCACTGATCATCCCTAAAGCCAACACCTCATTTGGCCGCCTTTCGTTCCAGTACTCTGCTGCCTGTGACTGGAACGAATTGCAAAAATCGCTGAAGTTGGAGACTTTTATCTCCCTCACCAACTTCAAACATCAGCTATCTGAGCAGCTAACCGATCGCTGCAGCTGTACATAGTCTATTGGTAAATAGCCCACCCATTTTCACCTACCTCATCTCCATACTGTTTTTATTTATTTACTTTTCTGCTCTTTTGCACACCAATATCTCTACCTGTACATGACCATCTGATCATTTATCACTCCAGTGTTAATCTGCAAAATTGTAATTATTCGCCTACCTCCTCATGCCTTTTGCACACATTGTATATAGACTCCCCACCTTTGTTTTCTACTGTGTAGAAAACTGTGTACTGTGTATTTCTACTGTGTATTGACTTGTTAATTGTTTATTCCATGTGTAACTCTCTGTTGTCTGTTCACACTGCTATGCTTTATCTTGGCCAGGTCGCAGTTGCAAATGAGAACTTGTTCTCAACTAGCCTACCTGGTTAAATAAAGGTGAAATAAAAAATAAATAAATAAATAAACAGTAGGTATGGTGTTCTTTGGATTCAACTCAGCATTCTTTGTCCTCCAAACACGACGAGTTGAGTTTTTACCAAAAAGTTATATTTTGGTTTTATCTCATCATATGACATTCTCTCAATCTTCTTCTGGATCATCCAAATGCTCTCTAGCAAACTTCAGACGGGCCTGGACATGTACTGGCTTAAGCAGGGGGACACGTCTGGCACTGCAGGATTTGAGTCCCTGGCGGCGTAGTGTGTTACTGATGGTAGGCTTTATTACTTTGGTCCCAGCTCTCTGCAGGTCATTCACTAGGTCCCCCGTGTGGTTCTGGGATTTTTGCTCACCGTTCTTGTGATCATTTTGACCCCACGGGGTGAGATCTTGCGTGGAGCCCCAGATCGAGGGAGATTATCAGTGGTCTTGTATGTCTTCCATTTCCTAATAATTGCTCCCACAGTTGATTTCTTCAAACCAAGCTGCTTACCTATTGCAGATTCAGTCTTCCCAGCCTGGTGCAGGTCTACAATTTTTTTTCTGGTGTCCTTTGACAGCTCTTTGGCCTTGGCCATAGTGGAGTTTGGAGTGTGACTGTTTGAGGTTGTGGACAGGTGTCTTTTATACTGATAACAAGTTCAAACTGTTGCCATTAATACAGGTAACGAGTGGAGGACAGAGGAGCCTCTTAAAGAAGTTGTTACAGGCCTGTGAGAGCCAGAAATCTTGCTTGTTTGTAGGTGACCAAATACTTATTTTCCCACCATAATTTGCAAATAAATTCATTAAAAAATCCTACAATGTGATTTTCTGGATTTTTTTCTCATTTTGTCTGTCATAGTTGAAGTGTACCTATGATGAAAATTACAGGCCTCTCTCATCTTTTTAAGTGGGAGAACTTGCACAATTGGTGGCTGACTAAATACTTTTTTGCCCCACTGTAGGAATGTGATTCATGCATTGCCTATAATGTGTGGATTATGTTTTAGACATTTCAGACAGGCTTATAACAAAAATATGACTTAACAAGCACAACATAATCATTTACATAAATGGCAGTTGAAATCAGGTTGAATTTACTCATATAAAATGTACTTCCACCAATTAAAATGAGATTTAGTATTTTGTTTATTTGACTAAAATATGAATGATCTGTGTCTGTGATAATGGGGTTGTTTTTCTCCCATCACCCCACAGCTAACCTGTTTAAAAAGAGTGCATACAGTGTCCTAATAGCTTGACGTAGTTAAAGTGTTTTCATGAGGAAAAAGAGAAAGCATGTGTTTATCATCCTGCTGTGCAGTGCACTACCTCCTGCCTGGCATTAACATTACCCTTCGATAGAAAAACACAAGGAGCAGAAGGAATCTGGAGTGGAAACCTAGAATAATAAGACAGTGTTCTGAGTTCATGTGTTCTACAGGCTGAGGATGGCGGAGACTGAGAAGGGCAACATCTTACGAGTTCCAACCCCACTTTGTCAAGCATTTCACATTAAAGTCTATACCAGTTGTAGGGTGCGCATGTGACAAATACAATTTGATTTCATTTGATGATGCGTTGAACAGTGAACAAGTTTAAAACCAAAGAGAAAAGCTCCAATAAGACAAGGCCGAGAGTGGGTGGAATAGGTAGCAACTGCCCTCTTGTGGATTGAGATACAAACTACAACACATTTACAGCTGCTGTGTATTGTCCTCCACAGCAGACATGAGACTCATTTGTATATTTATTTATGCATAATTCATTAGGTAGTGTTCTTAATCAGTCAGATAAACAATAACACTGGACACTTACTTGTTTGAAGCACATTGGACATTGGTCAGGACTGTGAAGTTATTTCTTACACTTCGAAGGCTTGCGAGGACCTGGACAGAAAGAGAACATGTTTAGCCATTACTTACACCAGCGGGTATGGAAAGACACAGATGTTCTGAATGTAGGGGTGTTAGCGGCTGGGTTTAAGGACAGGTGAGCTGGGATCATATTTACCTGGGCAAAAGGCGTTACTATCAGGTCATCACCATGTCTGTAAACACAAACAAAAACATGTCAACAACACATCCTGAACATCATTCAGAAAGCATTCCTAAGACTGTTAACAGTGTCATACACACGTCAGGTTTAATGGGCTCAATCAGTCCACTGTTTCAACACCAGGGGAAAGAACATATCTTTAAACCACATCCAGGGAGCTAGTCATTTTGAAAGTATGTGTCAGTTATGAGTAACGAAGGTCCCAATTCCCTAAACTGTGCCTGTAGTTAAGCCTTTGAGGACAAACAGGAATCTTGTGACTGACCAACAGCCAAATTACCTCTACGTACCCCACAGACAAATGACCCCTACTGTACGTACCCCACAACCAAATGACCCCTACAGTGGTTCTTCCGTTAAAAGTTGCATCATACTCTTGTGTGGCGCAGCGGTCTAAGGCACTGCATCTCAGTGCAAGAGATGTCACTACAGACCCTGGTCCAATTCCAGGCTGTATCACAACCGGCAGTGAATGGGAGTCTGTCACGCCCTGACCATAGAGAGCCTTTTTATTCTCTATTTTGGTTAGATCGGGGTGTGACTAGGGGGGTGTTCCTATCTAGGTGTTTTATTTCTGTTGGCCTGGTATGGTTCCCAATCAGAGGCAGCTGTTTATCGTTGTCTCTGATTGGGGATCATATTTAGGCAGCCACTTCCCCACTGTGTTTTGTGGGATCTTGTCTTGCCCAGTGCATGTTGTACCTCTTATGTTACGGTTCGTTGTTGGTTTCCTTTTTGTTTTTGTAAGTTTAACAAAAATAAAGATGTGGAATTCAGAGCACGCTGTGCCTTGGTCCGTCTCTCCACACAACCGTGACAGAGTCCCATTGTCACGACTTCCACCGAAGGTGGCTCCTCTCCCTGTTCGGGCGGCGCTCTGCGGTCGTCGTCGATGGTCTACTAGCTGCGTTTTTCCTTTTCTTTTGGTTATGTCTGTTTTGTGTTTCACCTGGTTTCATTTTGGTTAATTAGGGGGGTATTTATCTCAACTTTTCCTTTTGGTTTTTGTGTGGGATTGTTTTCTTTTGACTGTCAGTTAGTTTTGGGTTGCATTTTATTTAGTTCATTTTAAACAGGTGGTTTTTCCCTGGACTGTGTCTGAGTGGGGTTTTGTGGCTACTGTTGTAGTCCGGTGTCCTGTTATTTTGAGCTTGTTAAATAAAACACCCTTTTCCTTCGGAACTTGTTTCTCCTGCGCCTGACTCCACACCCACATCTCCTTGGGGAGATCTGACACCCATAGGGCGGCACACAATTGGCCCAACGTCGTCCAGATTAGGGGAGGGTTTGCCCAGGGTAGACTGCCATTGTAAATAAGAATTTGTTCTGAACTGACTTGCCTAGTTAAATAAACGTCAAATGAAAATAAATACTGCAGCACAGCACAGCTTGCAGGATGGTACAGCATGTTACAGCACATCACGTGATGGTATTTTATTGTCAGCCATTGTTCCCGTTAATTCTCGTTGAAACCACCAATGGGCATCTTTGAGGGCGTCTTCATGGAGCTTGCTTACTTTCCCAAATTATCCTACAGAGGTCCACACGGACCAGACGTTTTGATTGCTATACCCTATCAGAGGTCCATGCAGACCAGAAGTTTTGATTGCTATACCCTATCAGAAGTCCATGCAGACCAGATGTTTGATTGTTATACCCTATCAGAGGTCCATGCAGACCAGATGTTTTGACTGTTATACCCTATCAGAGGTCCACGCAGACCAGATGTTTTGACTGTTATACCCTATCAGAGGTCCATGCAGACCAGATGTTTTGACTGTTATACCCTATCAGAGGTCTATGCAGAACAGATGTTTTGACTGTTATACCCTATCAGAGGTCCATGCAGACCAGACGTTTTGATTGCTAAACCCTATCAGAGGTCCATGCAGTCCAGACGTTTTGATTGCTAAACCCTATCAGAGGTCCACGCAGACGAGACATTTTGACTGTTATACCCTATCAGAGGTCTATGCAGACCAGATGTTTTGACTGTTATACCCTATCAGAGGTCCATGCAGACCAGAAGTTTTGATTGTTAAACCCTATCAGAGCTCCACGCAGACCAGATGTTTTGATTGCTATACCCTATCAGAGGTCCATGCAGACCAGATGTTTTGATTGTTAAACCCTATCAGAGGTCCACGCAGACCAGATGTGTTGATTGTTATACCCTATCAGAGGTCCATGCAGACCAGATGTTTTGATTGTTATACCCTATCAGAGGTCCATGCAGACCAGAAGTTTTGATTGTTATACCCTATCAGAGGTCCACGCAGACCAGATGTTTTGATTGTTATACCCTATCAGAGGTCCATGCAGACCAGATGTTTTGATTGTTATACCCTATCAGAGGTCCATGCAGACCAGAAGTTTTGATTGTTAAACCCTATCAGAGCTCCAGGCAGACCAGATGTTTTGATTGTTATACCCTATCAGAGGTCCATGCAGACCAGATGTTTTGATTGTTAAACCCTATCAGAGGTCCACAGACCAGAGACCAGATGTTTTGATTGTTATACCCTATCAGAGGTCCATGCAGACCAGATGTTTTGACTGTTATACCCTATCAGAGGTCCATGCAGACCAGATGTTTTGACTGTTATACCCTATCAGAGGTCCATGCAGACCAGATGTTTTGACTGCTATACCCTATCAGAGGTCCACGCAGACCAGATGTTTTGATTGTTATACCCTATCAGAGGTCCATGCAGACCAGAAGTTTTGATTGTTAAACCCTATCAGAGCTCCACGCAGACCAGATGTTTTGATTGCTATACCCTATCAGAGGTCCATGCAGACCAGAAGTTTTGATTGTTAAACCCTATCAGAGCTCCACGCAGACCAGATGTTTTGATTGCTATACCCTATCAGAGGTCCATGCAGACCAGATGTTTTGATTGTTAAACCCTATCAGAGGTCCACGCAGACCAGAAGTTTTGATTGCTATACCCTATCAGAGGTCCACGCAGACCAGATGTTTTGATTGCTATACCCTATCAGAAGTCCATGTTTTGACCAGATGTTTTGATTTTTATTACCCTATCAGAGGTCCATGCAGACCAGATGTTTTGATTGTTATACCCTATCAGAAGTCCACGCAGACCAGATGTTTTGATTGTCATACCCTATCAGAGGTCCATGCAGACCAGATGTTTTGATTGTTAAACCCTATCAGAGGTCCACGCAGACCAGATGTTTTGATTGCTAAACCCTATCAGAGGTCCACGCAGACCAGAAATTTTGATTGTTAAACCCTATCAGAGGTCCATGCAGACCAGAAGTTTTGATTGTTATACCCTATCAGAGGTCCATGCAGACCAGATGTTTTGATTGCTAAACCCTATCAGAGGTCCACGCAGACCAGATGTTTTGATTGCTAAACCCTATCAGAAATGCACGCAGACCAGATGTATCGATTGCTATACCCTATCAGAGGTCCACGCAGACCAGACATTTTGATTGCTATACCCTATCAGAGGTCTATGCAGACCAGAAGTTTTGATTGTTATACCCTATCAGAGGTCCATGCAGACCAGATGTTTTGGCTGCTATACCCTAGCTGCTATCCGTGTGACTATCGGCTTTTGTCGATTCCGGAGCAAACATCAATTATTCCGGAGATAGCCAGCTGAAGAGTTCCATCAATCACTCCTGGGCTACAATCACCTATCCGGACCCGTTTTACTGCCTACGCGGAGCCCCACCGGGCCTTCACAACTGGACTGCCGACCTTATCTACCCGAAGGAGTTATCCGACTGGCTCCTCCGTCGCGACGTTACCTGAACGCCCATCTGCGGCCCGCCAACCGTTAGCAGCCGATAAGACAGCTATCTGAATAGACAATCGGACAATTTATTTATTTATTTGTATTATTATTTATTTTTCTTCTTGGGCCTCTATAACTATATCTATTGTTTTTTTGTTGTTGTTGTGTGATTTGGATTAATCCCCTCTACCACACGGAACCCCACTAATCTACTGACGGAACGCAAGAGGTGGCTAATAACAGACCTCCATCCTATGCTAGCTTGCTATCGATGGCCTGGCTAGCTGTCTAAATCACCGTGACCCCCAACTAACCTCTCTACTCACTGGACTCTTTTGATCACTCGACTAAGCATGCCTCTCCTTAATGTCAATATGCCTTGTCCATTGCTGTTCTGGTTAGTGTTTATTGGCTTATTTCACTGTAGAGCCTCTAGTCCTGCTCACTATACCTTATCCAACCTATTAGTTCCACCACCCACACATGCAATGACATCTCCTGGTTTCAATGTTTCTAGAGACAATATCTCTCTCTTCATCACTCAATACCTAGGTTTACCTCCACTGTATTCACATCCTACCATACCTTTGTCTGTACATTATAACTTGATGCTATTTTATCGCTCCCAGAAACCTCCTTTTACTCTCTGTTCCAGACGTTCTAGATGACCGATTCTTATTGCTTTTAGCCGTACCCTTATTCTACTCCTCCTCTGTTCCTCTGGCGATGTAGAGGTGAATCCAGGCCCTGCAGTGCCTAGCTCCACTCCTATTCCCCAGGCGCTCTCTTTTGTCGACTTCTGTAACCGTAATAGCCTTGGTTTCATGCATGCTAACATTAGAAGCCTCCTCCCTAAGTGTGTTCTATTCACTGCTTTAGCACACTCTGCCAACCCGGATGTTCTAGCTGTATCTGAATCCTGGCTTAGGAAGACCACCAAAAATTCTGACATTTTAATCCCAAACTACAACATTTTCAGACAAGATAGAACTGCCAAAGGGGGCGGTGTTGCAATCTACTGCAAAGATAGCCTGCAGAGTTCTGTCCTACTATCCAGGTCTGTACCCAAACAATTTGAACTTCTACTTTTAAAAATCCACCTCTCTAAAAACAAGTCTCTCACCGTTGCCGCCTGCTATAGACCACCCTCTGCCCCCAGCTGTGCTCTGGACACCATATGTGAATTTATTGCCCCCCATCTATCTTCAGAGCTCGTGCTGCTAGGCGACCTAAACTGGAACATGCCTAACACCCCAGCCATCCTACAATCTAAACTTGATGCCCTCAATCTCACACAAATTATCAATGAACCTACCAGGTACCTCCCCAAAGCCTTAAACACGGGCACCCTCATAGATATCATCCTAACCAACTTGCCCTCTAAATACACCTCTGCTGTCTTCAACCAAGATCTCAGCGATCACTGCCTCATTGCCTGCATCCGTAATGGGTCAGCGGTCAAACGACCTCCACTCATCACTGTCAAATGCTCCCTGAAACACTTCAGTGAGCAGGCCTTTCTAATCGACCTGGCCGGGGTATCCTGGAAGGATATTGATCTCATCCCGTCAGTAGAGGATGCCTGGATATTTTTTTAAATGCCTTCCTAACCATCTTAAATAAACATGCCCCATTCAAGAAATTTAGAACCAGGAACAGATATAGCCCTTGGTTCTCCCCAGATCTGACTGCCCTTAACCAACACAAAAACATCCTATGGCGTTCTGCATTAGCATCGAACAGCCCCCGTGATATGCAGCTGTTCAGGGAAGCTAGAAACCATTATACACAGGCAGTTAGAAAAGCCAAGGTTAGCTTTTTCAAGTAGAAATTTGCTTCCTGCAACACTAACTCAAAAAAGTTCTGGGACACTGTAAAGTCCATGAAGAATAAGAACACCTCCTCCCAGCTGCCCACTGCACTGAAGATATGAAACACTGTCACCACTGATAAATCCACCATAATTGAGAATTTCAATAAGCATTTTTCTACGGCTGGCCATGCTTTCCACCTGGCTACTCCTACTCCGGTCAACAGCACTCCACCCCCCACAGCAACTCGCCCAAGCCTTCCCCATTTCTCCTTCTCCCAAATCCGTTCAGCTGATGTTCTGAAAGAGCTGCAAAATCTGGACCCCTACAAATCAGCCGGGCTAGACAATCTGGACCCTTTCTTTCTAAAATTATCTGCCGAAATTGTTGCCACCCCTATTACTAGCCTGTTCAACCTCTCTTTCGTGTCGTCTGAGATTCCCAAAGATTGGAAAGCAGCTGCGGTCATCCCCCTCTTCAAAGGGGGGGACACTCTTTACCCAAACTGCTACAGACCTATATCTATCCTATCATGCCTTTCTAAGGTCTTCGAAAGCCAAGTCAACAAACAGATTACCGACCATTTCGAATCTCACCATACCTTCTCTGCTATGCAATCTGGTTTCAGAGCTGGTCATGGGTGCACCTCAGCCACGCTCAAGGTCCTAAACGATATCTTAACCGCCATCGATAAGAAACATTACTGTGCAGCCGTATTCATTGATCTGGCCAAGGCTTTCGACTCTGTCAATCACCACATCCTCATCGGCAGACTCGACAGCCTTGGTTTCTCAAATGATTGCCTCGCCTGGTTCACCAACTACTTCTCTGATAGAGTTCAGTGTGTCAAATCGGAGGGTCTGCTGTCCGGACCTCTGGCAGTCTCTATGGGGGTGCCACAGGGTTCAATTCTTGGACCGACTCTCTTCTCTGTATACATCAATGAGGTCGCTCTTGCTGCTGGTGAGTCTCTGATCCACCTCTACGCAGACGACACCATTCTGTATACTTCTGGCCCTTCTTTGGACACTGTGTTAACAACCCTCCAGGCCAGCTTCAATGCCATACAACTCTCCTTCCGTGGCCTCCAATTGCTCTTAAATACAAGTAAAACTAAATGCATGCTCTTCAACCGATCGCTACCTGCACCTGCCCGCCTGTCCAACATCCCTACTCTAGACGGCTCTGACTTAGAATACGTGGACAACTACAAATACTTAGGTGTCTGGTTAGACTGTAAACTCTCCTTCCAGACCCATATCAAACATCTCCAATCCAAAGTTAAATCTAGAATTGGCTTCCTATTTCGCAACAAAGCATCCTTCACTCATGCTGCCAAACATACCCTTGTAAAACTGACCATCCTACCAATCCTCGACTTTAGCGATGTCATTTACAAAATAGCCTCCAATACCCTACTCAACAAATTGGTTGCAGTCTATCACAGTGCAATCCGTTTTGTCACCAAAGCCCCATATACTACCCACCATTGCGACCTGTATGCTCTCTTTGGCTGGCCCTCGCTTCATACTCGTTGCCAAACCCACTGGCTCCATGTCATCTACAAGACCCTGCTAGGTAAAGTCCCCCCTTATCTCAGCTCGCTGGTCACCATAGCATCTCCCACCTGTGGCACAGGCTCCAGCAGGTATATCTATCTAGTCACCCCCAAAACCAATTCTTTCTTTGGCCGCCTCTCCTTCCAGTTCTCTGCTGCCAATGACTGGAACGAACTACAAAAATCTCTGAAACTGGAAACACTTATCTCCTTCACTAGCTTTAAGCATCAACTGTCAGAGCAGCTCACAGATTACTGCACCTGTACATAGCCCACCTATAATTTAGCCCAAACAACTACCTCTTTCCCTACTGTATTTAATTTATTTATTTTGCTCCTTTGCACCCCATTATTTTTATTTCTACTTTGCACATTCTTCCATTGCAAATCTACCATTCCAGTGTTTTACTTGCTATATTGTATTTACTTTGCCACCATGGCCTTTTTTTGCCTTTACCTCCCTTATCTCACCTCATTTGCTCACATCGTATATAGACTTGTTTATACTGTATTATTGACTGTATGTTTGTTTTACTCCATGTGTAACTCTGTGTCGTTGTATGTGTTGAACTGCTTTCCTTTATCTTGGCCAGGTCGCAATTGTAAATGAGAACTTGTTCTCAACTTGCCTACCTGGTGAAATAAAAATAAAAAATAAATAAAAATCAGAGGTCCATGCAGACCAGATGTTTTGATTGTTATACCCTATCAGAGGTCCACGCAGACCAGATATTTTGACTGCTATACCCTATCAGAGGTCCATGCAGACCAGATGTTTTGACTGTTATACCCTATCAGAGGTCCATGCAGACCAGATGTTTTGACTGCCATACCCTATCAGAGGTCCATGCAGACCAGATGTTTTGACTGCTATACCCTATCAGAGGTCCATGCAGACCAGATGTTTTGACTGCTATACCCTATCAGAGGTCCATGCAGACCAGATGTTTTGACTGCTATACCCTATCAGAGGTCCATGCAGACCAGATGTTTTGACTGCTATACCCTATCAGAGGTCCATGCAGACCAGATGTTTTGACTGCTATACCCTATCAGAGGTCCATGCAGACCAGATGTTTTGACTGCTATACCCTATCCTCCAGAGCAGAACAAGTGAATGAGTTTCGTTGACATGAAGCAACTATAGCCTCAGCTACTATAGCACAGAGAAATGCATCTTAAAACATGCTATTTTGTTCTTTTGAAATCAATTGTCTTAGTATCATGTTTGGTAGGCTGCTCTTTGAGTCCCAGCTAATCTACTGTTAATATGCATACCGCGCAGCAGAGCTTCATGGAGCTTGGAGGATGACATGTTCAGTAAGTTTTTAGTTTTTAGGATATTTATCTTAATGTAGGCGTAATGATTGTGTAAAATAAACGTATTTCAGTCAATTCTGAGACAGGTGGGTTCTAGGTTTTTATTGAAATGACATGGAGCTATCATTAGTATCATTAGTAGGCAAACATTGACCTTGCCAAGGCTTTCGACTCTGTCAATCACCATATTCTTATTGGCAGACTCAGTAGCCTCGGTTTTTCGGATGACTGCCTTGCCTGGTTCACCAATTACTTTGCAGACAGAGTTCAGTGTGTCAAATCGGAGGGCATGCTGTCCGGTCCTCTGGCAGTCTCTATGGGGTGCCACAGGGTTCAATTCTCGGGCCGACTCTTTTCTCTGTATATATCAATGATGTTGCTCTTGCTGCGGGCGATTCCCTGATCCACCTCTACGCAGACGACACCATTCTATATACTTTCGGCCCGTCATTGGACACTGTGCTATCTAACCTCCAAACAAGCTTCAATGCCATACAACACTCCTTCCGTGGCCTCCAACTGCTCTTAAACGCTAGTAAAACCAAATGCATGCTTTTCAACCGATCGCTGCCTGCACCCGCATGCCCGACTAGCATCACCACCCTGGATGGTTCCGACCTTGAATATGTGGACATCTATAAGTACCTAGGTGTCTGGCTAGACTGCAAACTCTCCTTCCAGACTCATATCAAACATCTCCAATCGAAAATCAAATCAAGAGTCGGCTTTCTATTCCGCAACAAAGCCTCCTTCACTCACGCCGCCAAGCTTACCCTAGTAAAACTGACTATCCTTCCGATCCTCGACTTCGGCGATGTCATCTACAAAATGGCTTCCAACACTCTACTCAGCAAACTGGATGCAGTCTATCACAGTGCCATCCGTTTTGTCACTAAAGCACCTTATACCACCCACCACTGCGACCTGTATGCTCTAGTCGGCTGGCCCTCGTTACATATTCGTCGCCAGACCCACTGGCTCCAGGTCATCTACAAGTCCATGCTAGGTAAAGCTCCGCCTTATCTCAGTTCACTGGTCACGATGGCAACACCCATCCGTAGCACGCGCTCCAGCAGGTGTATCTCACTGATCATCCCTAAAGCCAACACCTCATTTGGCCGCCTTTCGTTCCAGTACTCTGCTGCCTGTGACTGGAACGAATTGCAAAAATCGCTGAAGTTGGAGACTTTTATCTCCCTCACCAACTTCAAACATCAGCTATCTGAGCAGCTAACCGATCGCTGCTGCTGTACATAGTCTATTGGTAAATAGCCCACCCATTTTCACCTACCTCATCCCCATACTGTTTTTATTTATTTACTTGCTCTTTTGCACACCAATATCTCTACCTGTACATGACCATCTGATCATTTATCACTCCAGTGTTAAACCTCAAAATTGTAATTATTCGCCTACCTCCTCATGCCTTTTGCACACATTGTATATAGACTCCCCCTTTGTTTTCTACTGTGTTATTGACTTGTTAATTGTTTATTCCATGTGTAACTCTGTGTTGTCTGCTCACACTGCTATGCTTTATCTTGGCCAGGTCGCAGTTGCAAATGAGAACTTGTTCTCAACTGGCCTACCTGGTTAAATAAAGGTGAAATAAAAAAATAAAAATAAAAAAACATCCAATAAACATCCAAAAATACATTTCAAGTCCCTAAAAATGTTCATTAACTTGGCAAGAGGCTTTTGTCCTGCTAATAGCCCATCATGGGTGGAAGTCTTCTTTTGTATTCCAATGTATTGAATGAATATGTTAATTCCAGTCATTTACCATTCTCATTCTCGTAGTGGAAACGTTTGTAGAGTTCACAACCTGCTACACTTGTGAAAACATGTATTCAAAATGCCTCCAGCTCACATTGTAAAGTGTTGGGTGGTGCACTGATAGCCTGTAGCCTGCACCTGAATGGTGAATGGAAGGCGCACTGATAGCCTGTAGCCTGCACCTGAATGGTGAATGGGAGGCTGATAGCCTGTAGCCTGCACCTGAATGGTGAATAGCCTGTAGCCTGCACCTGAATGGTGAATGGGAGGCGCACTGATAGCCTGTAGCCTGCACCTGAATGGTGAATGGAAGGCGCACTTCAATTACCAGTTGAAGAATAAAAATAGACACACAGGCCAATTTAATTCCACTAAATTATGCAAATGATTCTATAGACCGATCAGCACAACGTTCAAATGTATTTACACCAAGAAATTAGAGCCAGAAATTCTGGAATTTTTGTAGCGTGAATTACTATGTGGATTATAATACATTTACATATTTGTAGGGGTTGTTGCATTTGTCATTGTATCTGGATTAGATATTATGAGGGTTTCGGCTGGCTATTGCCCAATTTAATGGCTCATCAATGCGTGAACTGCTGTGACCAATATCCATCACTACTGTTAGCCGAGAACTGTATTCTAAAAATAAAAACACAGCATCTACAGTGGTAGAAATATATTATTGAATTCAATAAAAAACAAATAAACTGTTTAAAAATGCATATGTTTAATAGGCTAATGTGCAGTGTGACAAAAATCAACAGGACAATGAGATGTTTACTGTACCCTACATAATAAACATAGTAAAGTGCCTAATTCATTCGATAAGGGAGAGGCTTGCTAAAAATTATGTCTGTTCTCTTTGGTCGCAATGAAAAAATTCTGAGATAAATGGTAACTAAAACAAACTCATCAGAACAACCAGATCACTTCATGGTGTGTGTGTGTGTGTGTGTGTGTGTGTGTGTATGTGTGAGAAGAGTGTTTGTAAGTGAGTGCATGTGCACGTGCATGTGCCTGCATGTGCGTGCGTGTGTGGTAACTTACAGTTCGGATGCGATGGAGGAGTTTCGGGACATGGACTTGGGCGAGAGTTCGTAGTCACTGTCTGAGCGGTAGAGGAAGGACTCTCTGCGCTGGTTGTGTCCAGGGAAGTTGGTGTGTAGGACCAGGCCTGACCCGGGAGACGCTGAAGGGTCCAATGGACTGCAGCTGGCTGATGGGCCATTCTCCACGTCAAAGCTGCAACACAATACATAGAAAACATAATGTTACGAACAAAGTTACTACATCTATCTTTCCACTGGTCCTGCGAGGCTCAGTCGGTAGAGCATGACGCTTGCAACGCCAAGGGTCGTTGGTTTGATTCCAGCTGGGGCCACCAGTACATCAAATGTATGCACACATGACTGTACTGTAAGTCACTTTGGATAAAATAGTTAATTAGCATTTATTATTATCATTCTATATATGGTATTACTTTCCATCTACAGGCCAGAACCAAACAGAAGCCTGGGCTTCTACTTTGGTCCCTGTATGTACAACCAACTGACACTACAAATTATGTTCCTATGGGAAATAAAAGTTGTTCTAATTCCTCTAATTTCAGGTCTGCAGAAAATTCTAGACTACATTATGAAGATGGTCTGGAATGGCAACTTTCCATCATTGGTTTGCATTGTGTCAACAGAGACAGATAACATATGAATTAGAATCTGCCTTGGAAAAACACAAGTTGCTGTATCATACCAAACAATGTTCATGTGAGTACTCTGTGACATCAAGATTCATGTGAGTACTTTGTGACATTAAGATTCATGTGAGTACTCTTTGACATCACTGTTCATGTGTACTCTGTGACATCAAGATTAATGTGAGTACTCTGTGACATCAAGATTCATGTGAGTACTCTGTGACCTCTCAGAGAACACAGAGAACAATGAAATGCTGAGACCATGAGAGCCACATTCAGACTTCAAACAGTATTTCATAATAAACATCAAAGACTGAGATATGCTGTGATTCTAGTTTTAATTCTAACAGGAAATAATACACATTGATTCCAGGTTAATGGACAGGTTAGTGACACATCATGAAACTCTAGGCATAACTGACAAAAACTGGGGGGAGAAATGATAACACAGATGTTGCTATTCCAATCAGAACAGGGGTGGAGGGTAAGAGAGAGGGATATTGACAAAAAATCCCTGGAGAGAGATCATGTCTCTGGGGAGGGAGGGAGATGGGGAAGTGAGCGGTCACTGCAGGAGGCTCCGCAAAGAGGAGGGGTCTTCTGGTGCACACACACACACACACACACACACAGGCCATCAGATCATCAACACAGGGGCCCCACAAGGGTACGTGCTCAGCCCCTTCCTGTACTCCCTGTTCACCCATGACTGCGTGGCCTTGCATGTCTCCAACTCAATCATCAAGTTTGCAGATGACACAGTAGTAGGCCTGATTACCAATAATGACGAGACAGCCTACAGGGAGGAGGTGAGGGCCCTGGGAGTATGGTGTCAGGAAAGCAACCTCTCACTCAATGTCAACCAAACAAAGGAGATGATCGTGGACTTCAGGAAACAGCAGAGGGAGCACACCCCTATCCACATCGACGGGACCACAGTGGAGAAGGTGGAAAGCTTTAAGTTCCTTGGCATACACATCACTGACAACCTGAAATAGTCCACCCACAAAGACAGTGTGGTGAAGAAGGCGCAACAGCACCTCTACAACCTCAGGAGGCTGAAGAAATGTGGCTTGTCACCTAAAACCCTCAAACTTTTCCAGATACACAATTGAGAGCATCCTGTCGGGCTGCGTCACCGCCTGGTACGGCAACTGCACCGCCTGCAACCACAGGGCCCTCCAGAGGGTGGTGAGGTCTGCCCAACGCATCACTGGGGGAAAAACTACCTGCCCTCCATGACACCTACAGCACCCGATGTCACAGGAAGGCCATAAAGATCATCAAGGACAACAACCACCCGAGCCACTGCCTGTTCACACCGCTATCATCCAGAAGGCGAGGTCAGTACAGGTGCATCAAAGCTGGGACCGAGAGACTGAAAAACAGCTTCTATCTCAAGGCCATCAGACTGTTAAATAGCCATCACTAGCTGGCTTCCACTCGGTTACTCAATCCTGCACCTTGTAACGGTTTTGACTTGAGGTTATTATTTATAGGGGTGCCAGGTAGGTTGTGCCTACCAGAGAAAACATTAGTTTCTCCTTTTAGTTTGGGTGGGGAAGTCCCATCTGGTCCGTCAAGTCTACACCAATACAAAGGACTTATGTAAAAGTCAGGATGGAAATAAACTTTTCATAAACCCTTAAAACATTGGAAAGAACTTCAAAAACAACTATATTCTTTTGCGTGGGTTGTATTAGCAACAACAATGATTACACACATATAATAATCTCACAATGAGTTCTGGTTCCTCCAGAAATGTCCTGTACCTCGGGCCTGAAAAAGAGTCCAGCCCGGTAAAGGAGTTCAGTGAACTCAAGTGACTTTTGTCACGCAATGTTTGTCCGTTCATTCCGTGTAGCGTAAACCCAGTATTAAACATACAATCAATATAACAATTATTTTACCACAGAACTTTAAAGCGTATCAACTCTTACTAAGTCCTCAACTACAACTAACTACATAAATCAAAGTATACATCGCATCAAAACAAATGAAATACGTATACAAAAAGGTGGTAGTCAGTCGGTCAGTCAGACAATCCAATCCGCCAATAGATCTCCAGCGGAGAAAGGCCACGAAGAACGGAGAGGTGTAGTCCATGGACGCAAAGAGTGGATCCGATCCTGGGTAAATTCTCTTAGGCTACAAAACACACGTTTAACGGCAACAAAACAAACGGAATAGAGAAGCTTCGGCACTGAGGGTTGAACACATCCTCATTCACGTCTCCATCACAACCCCCTTTTGCGCAGCTGATGCTGGCTATTTAATTGGGAATTAAAGGGAAAGCATCAGCTGCGCAAAAGGGGGGTTGTGATGGAGACGTGAATGAGGATGTTCAACCCTCAGTGCCGAAGCTTCTCTATTCCGTTTGTTTTGTTGCCGTTAAACGTGTGTTTTGTAGCCTAAGAGAGTTTACCCAGGATCGGATCCACTCTTTGCGTCCATGGACTACGCCTCTCCGTTCTTCGTGGCCTTTCTCCGCTGGAGATCTATTGGCGGATTGGATTGTCTGACTGACCGACTGACTACCACCTTTTTGTATACGGTATTTCATTTGTTTTGATGCGATGTATACTTTGATTTATGTAGTTAGTTGTAGTTGAGGACTTAGTAAGAGTTGATACGCTTTAAAGTTCTGTGGTAAAATAATTGTTATATTGATTGTATGTTTAATACTGGGTTTACGCTACACGGAATGAACGGACAAACATTGCGTGACAAAAGTCACTTGAGTTCACTGAACTCCTTTACCGGGCTGGACTCTTTTTAGGCCCGAGGTACAGGACATTTCTGGAGGAACCAGAACTCATTGTGAGATTATTATATGTGTGTAATCATTGTTGTTGCTAATACAACCCACGCAAAAGAATATAGTTGTTTTTGAAGTTCTTTCCAATGTTTTAAGGGTTTATGAAAAGTTTATTTCCATCCTGACTTTTACATAAGTCCTTTGTATTGGTGTAGACTTGACGGACCAGATGGGACTCATCCCCACCCAAACTAAAAGGAGAAACTAATGTTTTCTCTGGTAGGCACAACCTACCTGGCACCCCTATAAATAATAACCTCAAGTCAAAACCGTTACAACCTTAGAGTCTGCTGCCCTATGTACATAGACTTGGAATCACTGGCCACTTTAATAATGGAACACCAGTCACTTTAGTAATGTTTACATACTGCTTTACTCATTTCATATGTATATACTGTATTCTATTCTACTGTATTTTAGTCAATGGCACTCCAACATTGCTCATCTAATATTTATCTGTTTCTTAGTTCCATTCGTTTACGGGAGATTCCGGCAGCGCTGGACAGGCGGGAGCACCTGTAGGGAGGAGACGGAGAGACAGCCTGGTGCGGGGGGCTGCCACCGGAGGGCTGGTGCATGGAAGTGGCACCAGATAGACCGGACAGTGCAGGCGCACTGGAGCTCTTGAGCACCGAGCCTGCCCAAACTTACCTGGTTGAATGTTCCCAGTAGCCAGGCCAGTGCGGCGAGGTGGAATAGCCCGCACTGGGCTGTGCTGGCGAACCGGGGACACCATGCGTAAGGCTGGTGCCATGTACCCCGGCCTGAGGAGACGCACTGGAGACCAGATGCGCAGAGCCGGCTTCATGGCACCAGGCTCGATGCCTACTCTAGCCCGGCCGAAACGGGGAGCTGGGACGTAGCGCACCGGGCTAAGCACACGTACTGGGGACACCGTGCACTCCACCGCATAATACGGTGCCTGACCACGCCCGGGTCCCTCTCTCTCCGCGGTAAGCACGGGGAGTTGGCTCGGGTCTCCTACCTTACTTAGCCATACTCCCCGTGTTCTCCCCCCAATACCTTTTTGGGGCTGCCTCTCGGGCTTCCAGCCGCGCCGCCTCCTCATACCACCGCCTCTCGGCTTTCGCTGCCTCCAGCTCAGCCTTGCGGAGGCGATATCCTCCTGCCTGTGCCCAGGGTCCTTTGCCGTCCAGGATCTCCTCCCATGTCCAGGAGTCCTGCGATCGCTGCTGCTACTGCTGCTGCCTGTTACCACGCTGTTGGTCCTTTGGTGGTGGGTGTTTCTGTAACGATTCTCGTCCTCTTCTTCTGACGAGGAGTAGCAAGGATCGGACCAAAATGCAGCGTGGTACGTATCCATAATGATTTCATGATTTAATGAATACAAAATACAAAAGAACATGAGAATCAAAAAGAAAACCGAAACAGTCCCGAATGGTGCAAAAACTGAAACGGGAAAATAAACACCCACGAAACACAGGTGGAAAAAGGCTACCTAAGTATGATTCTCAATCAGAGACAACTAACGACACCTGCCTCTGATTGAGAACCATACCAGGCCAAACACATAAACACAACATAGAAAACGGAACATAGACAACCCACCCAACTCACGCCCTGACCATACTAAAACAAAGACATAACAAAGGAACTAAGGTCAGAACGTGACAGCATGCCAGATGAGTATGCACTCTATGGTTGATTACATCATTGGTCCGAAGGTCAGTGTACTGCTGTATTCCTTTGTGTGTAAGGTAGAACAGGTCCATCTGGCCGGACCGGTATACGGGCCTGTAATTCTAAAGCTCAGGCAGCCCGAGCAGCCTCCTCATACAAACCCATCTCACATCGCAAAACAATAGTAGCCATTAACATCCTCTCTTACTCTCTCTCTCTTTCCAATTCACAGAGATTAAGTACATTAAACGTGGCCAAACACTTACTTTAAGATCAAAGCAAATGCCTCTGGGCTCGCTCTGACCCATGATGAAAACAAGAGGACGTACACACACGCATACACACACACACACACGCCTCAGGGCTCGCTCTGACCCATGATGAAAACAACAGGACATACACACACGCATACACACACACACACGCCTCAGGCTGTGCTGGGTCCAATAATTGCCGTATTAGTGATAAGTAATGTTATTAAAAGCATTACGTAAGGTTATTGGGGATAAGTCTTGGGAAGTATACTGTAGGGCATCAGAAACGCACTACTACTACACCCTTATTAAGTAACCAGTAAGCTAAATATCAACTCTGGATGGTGTGGGGCAACGGGATTGCCTACACTCCTGGATAGCTACAGCACTTCATTGTCTCTGGGTAATGTAGGTTTGGCTAGGGTTTGTATAGCAATAGGACAGCAGGTAACCTAGCGGTTCAGAGCGTTGGGCCATTAACCGAAAGGTTGCCGGTTTGAATCCCCGAGCCGACTAGGTGAAAAATCTGTTGATGTGCCATTGAGCAAGGACCTTAACCCTCTCATGATACAACATGATAATGATGTAATATTTAGGATGTCGCAGCAACATGCAATTGTTTCTTTAAGGGTTTACTTACATTTAAGAGGATAACATCGGTTAAATATAACTTTCCAGAATATTAGGTGTTTACCGAAAGTAATCAAAAGGGGAAAGAAATGCTCTTGCTCTAAAGAAGGATATCATCTTCCTTCAGGAAACTCACCTTTCTGCCACTGAGCATCTGAAACTCCAATGTGACTGGGTTGGGCAGATATAAGGTTCCTCATATACATATAGCCTATATAGCCGTTATATACATCAAATTAAATCAAATCAAATAAAATTTTATTTGTCACATACACATGGTTAGCAGATGTTAATGCGAGTGTAGCGAAATGCTTGTGCTTCTAGTTCCGACAATGCAGAAATAACCAACAAGTAATCTAACTAACAATTTCAAAACTACTGTCTTATACACAGTGTAAGGGGATAAAGAATATGTACATAAAGATATATGAATGAGTGATGGTACAGAGCAGCATAGGCAAGATACAGTAGATGGTATCGAGTACAGTATATACATATGAGATGAGTATGTAGACCAAGTGGCATAGTTAAAGTGGCTAGTGATACATGTATTACATAAGGATGCAGTAGATGATATAGAGTACAGTATATACGTATGCATATGAGATGAATAATGTAGGGTATGTAACATTACATTAGGTAGCATTGTTTAAAGTGGCTAGTGATATATTTTACATCATTTCCCATCAATTCCCATTATTAAAGTGGCTGGAGTTGAGTCAGTGTCAGTGTCAGTGTGTTGGCAGCAGCCACTCAATGTTAGTGGTGGCTGTTTAACAGTCTGATGGCCTTGAGATAGAAGCTGTTTTTCAGTCTCTCGGTCCCAGCTTTGATGCACCTGTACTGACCTCGCCTTCTGGATGATAGCGGGGTGAACAGGCAGTGGCTCGGGTGGTTGTTGTCCTTGACGATCTTTATGGCCTTCCTGTAACATCGGGTGGTGTAGGTGTCCTGGAGGGCAGGTAGTTTGCCCCCGGTGATGCGTTGTGCAGACCTCACTACCCTCTGGAGAGCCTTATGGTTGTGGGCGGACCAGGCGGTGATGCAGCCCGCCAGGATGCTCTCGATTGTGCATCTGTAGAAGTTTGTGATTGCTTTTGGTGACAAGCCGAATTTCTTCAGCCTCCTGAGGTTGAAGAGGCGCTGCTGCGCCTTCTTCACGATGCTGTCTGTGTGAGTGGACCAATTCAGTTTGTCTGTGATGTGTATGCCGAGGAACTTAAAACTTGCTACCCTCTCCACTACTGTTCCATCGATGTGGATAGGGGGGTGTTCCCTCTGCTGTTTCCTGAAGTCCACAATCATCTCCTTAGTTTTGTTGACGTTGAGTGTGAGGTTATTTTCCTGACACCACACTCCGAGGGCCCTCACCTCCTCCCTGTAGGCCGTCTCGTCGTTGTTGGTAATCAAGCCTACCACTGTTGTGTCGTCCGCAAACTTGATGATTGAGTTGGAGGCGTGCGTGGCCACGCAGTCGTGGGTGAACAGGGAGTACAGGAGAGGGCTCAGAACGCACCCTTGTGGGGCCCCAGTGTTGAGGATCAGCGGGGTGGAGATGTTGTTGCCTACCCTCACCACCTGGGGGCGGCCCGTCAGGAAGTCCAGTACCCAGTTGCACAGGGCGGGGTCGAGACCCAGGGTCTCGAGCTTGATGACGAGCTTGGAGGGTACTATGGTGTTGAATGCCGAGCTGTAGTCGATGAACAGCATTCTCACATAGGTATTCCTCTTGTCCAGATGGGTTAGGGCAGTGTGCAGTGTGGTTGAGATTGCATCGTCTGTGGACCTATTTGGGCGGTAAGCAAATGGGAATGGGTCTAGGGTGTCAGGTAGGGTGGAGGTGATATGGTCCTTGACTAGTCTCTCAAAGCACTTCATGATGACGGAAGTGAGTGCTACGGGGCGGTAGACGTTTAGCTCAGTTACCTTAGCTTTCTTGGGAACAGGAACAATGGTGGCCCTCTTGAAGCATGTGGGAACAGCAGACTGGTATAGGGATTGATTGAATATGTCCGGCCAGCTGGTCTGCGCATGCTCTAAGGGCGCGGCTGGGGATGCCGTCTGGGCCTGCAGCCTTGCGAGGGTTAACACGTTTAAATGTCTTACTCACCTCGGCTGCAGTGAAGGAGAGTCCGCATGTTTTCGTTGCAGGCAGTGTCAGTGGCACTGTATTGTCCTCAAAGCGGGCAAAAAAGTTATTTAGTCTGCCTGGGAGCAAGACATCCTGGTCCGTAACTGGGCTGGTTTTCTTCTTGTAGTCCGTGATTGACTGTAGACCCTGCCACATACCTCTTGTGTCTGAGCCGTTGAATTGAGATTCTACTTTGTCTCTGTACTGGCGCTTAGCTTGTTTGATAGCCTTGCGGAGGGAATAGCTGCACTGTTTGTATTCGGTCATGTTACCAGTCACCTTGCCCTGATTAAAAGCAGTGGTTCGCGCTTTCAGTTTCACGCGAATGCTGCCATCAATCCACGGTTTCTGGTTAGGGAATGTTTTAATCGTTGCTATGGGAACAACATCTTCAACGCACGTTCTAATGAACTCGCACACCGAATCAGCGTATTCGTCAATGTTGTTATCTGACGCAATACGAAACATCTCCCAGTCCACGTGATGGAAGCAGTCTTGGAGTGTGGAGTCAGTTTGGTCAGAGCAGTGTTGAACAGACCTCAGCGTGGGAGCTTCTTTTTTTAGTTTCTGTCTGTAGGCAGGGATCAACAAAATGGAGTCGTGGTCAGCTTTTCCGAAAGGAGGGCAGGGCAGGGCCTTATATGCGTCGCGGAAGTTAGAGTAACAATGATCCAAGGTTTTTCCACCCCTGGTTGCGCAATCGATATGCTGATAAAATTTAGGGAGTCTTGTTTTCAGATTAGCCTTGTTAAAATCCCCAGCTACAATGAATGCAGCCTCCGGATATATGGATTCCAGTTTGCAAAGAGTCAAATAAAGTTTGTTCAGAGCCATAGATGTGTCTGCTTGGGGGGGGATATATACGGCTGTGATTATAATCGAAGAGAATTCTCTTGGTAGATAATGTGGTCGACATTTGATTGTGAGGAATTCTAAATCAGGTGAACAGAAGGATTTGAGTTCCTGTATGTTTCTTTCATCACACCATGTCTCGTTAGCCATAAGGCATACGCCCCCGCCCCTCTTCTTACCAGAAAGATGTTTGTTTCTGTCGGCGCGATGCGTGGAGAAACCGCCTCCGATAGCGTCTCTCCAGTGAGCCATGTTTCCGTGAAGCAAAGAACGTTACAGTCTCTGATGTCCCTCTGGAATGCTACCCTTGCTCAGATTTCATCAACCTTGTTGTCAAGAGACTGGACATTGGCGAGAAGAATGCTAGGGAGTGGTGCACGGTGTGCCCGCCTCCGGAGTCTGACCAGAAGACCGCCTCGTTTCCCTCTTTTACGGAGTCGTTTTTTTGGGTCGCCGCATAGGATCCATTGCGTTGTCCTGGTTGAAAGGCAGAACACAGGATCCGCTTCGTGAAAATCATATTCTTGGTCGTACTGATGGTGAGTTGACGCTGATCTTATATTCAGTAGTTCTTCTCGACTGTATGTAATGAAACCTAAGATGACCTGGGGTACTAATGTAAGAAATAAAACGTTAAAAAAAAAACTGCATAGTTTCCTAGGAACGCGAAGCGAGGCGGCCATCTCTGTCGGCGCCGGAAGTGTGTGTGCCTTGCGAAAGTATTCGGCCCCCTTGAACTTTGCGACCTTTTGCCACATTTCAGGCTTCAAACATAAAGATAAAAACTGTATTTTTTTGTGAAGAATCAACAACAAGTGGGACACAATCATGAAGTGGAACGACATTTATTGGATATTTCAAACTTTTTTAACAAATCAAATACTGAAAAATTGGGCGTGCAAAATTATTCAGCCCCCTTAAGTTAATACTTTGTAGTGCCACCTTTTGCTGCGATTACAGTTGTAAGTCGCTTGGGGTATGTCTCTATCAGTTTTGCACATCGAGAGAATGAAATTTTTTCCCATTCCTCCTTGCAAAACAGCTTGAGCTCAGTGAGGTTGGATGGAGAGCATTTGTGAACAGCAGTTTTCAGTTCTTTCCACAGATTCTCGATTGGATTCAGGTCTGGACTTTGACTTGGCCATTCTAACACCTGGATATGTTTATTTTTGAACCATTCCATTGTAGATTTTGCTTTATGTTTTGGATCATTGTCTTGTTGGAAGACAAATCTCCGTCCCAGTCTCAGGTCTTTTGCAGACTCCATCAGGTTTTCTTCCAGAATGGTCCTGTATTTGGCTCCATCCATCTTCCCATCAATTTTAACCATCTTCCCTGTCCCTGCTGAAGAAAAGCAGGCCCAAACCATGATGCTGCCACCACCATGTTTGACAGTGGGGATGGTGTGTTCAGGGTGATGAGCTGTGTTGCTTTTACGCCAAACATAACGTTTTGCTTTGTTGCTAAAAAGTTAAATTTTGGTTTCATCTGACCAGAGCACCTTCTTCCACATGTTTGGTGTGTCTCCCAGGTGGCTTGTGGCAAACTTTAAACAACACTTTTTATGGATATCTTTAAGAAATGGCTTTCTTCTTGCCACTCTTCCATAAAGGCCAGATTTGTGCAATATACAACTGATTGTTGTCCTATGGACAGAGTCTCCCACCTCAGCTGTAGATCTCTGCAGTTCATCCAGAGTGACCATGGGCCTCTTGGCTGCATCTCTGATCAGTCTTCTCCTTGTATGAGCTGAAAGTTTAGAGGGACGGCCAGGTCTTGGTAGATTTGCAGTGGTCTGATACTCCTTCCATTTCAATATTATCGCTTGCACAGTGCTCCTTGGGATGTTTAAAGCTTGGGAAATCTTTTTGTATACAAATCCGGCTTTAAACTTATTCACAACAGTATCTCGGACCTGCCTGGTGTGTTCCTTGTTCTTCATGATGCTCTCTGCGCTTTTAACGGACCTCTGAGACTATCACAGTGCAGGTGCATTTATACGGAGACTTGATTACACACAGGTGGATTGTATTTATCATCATTAGTCATTTAGGTCAACATTGGATCATTCAGAGATCCTCACTGAACTTCTGGAGAAAGTTTGCTGCACTGAAAGTAAAGGGGCTGAATAATTTTGCACGCCCAATTTTTCAGTTTTTGATTTGTTAAAAAAGTTTGAAATATCCAATAAATGTCGTTCCACTTCATGATTGTGTCCCACTTGTTGTTGATTCTTCACAAAAAAAACAGTTTTATATCTTTATGTTTGAAGCCTGAAATGTGGCAAAAGGTCGCAAAGTTTAAGGGGGCCGAATTCTTTCGCAAGGCACTGTATATAGCCTTTAGAAAGTATTCACACCCCTTTTCACACATTTTGTTGTGTTACAAAGTGGAATTAAAATGGACAGACAGACAGACAGGACTCCCTATGGTTTCAGATTGAAGCTCAGTTTAGCCATCCTTTACCTCTGAAGCATCTTATGTTTGTGAATCAGTTTCAACACATGTGATAACAGTAAAACCTTCATTACAATATGTACAACACATTAATGGCATGGGCAGACTGTAGAAAGCACTTGTGTATTTCAAACAGGTTACTTCCACCTATCTCTTTTAACCCTGACCTGCCCAATGTGTTCTCAAAGGTCGACCTCTATAAGCAGCGCTTTTTTGCACCTATTCTGGCACTGCAATAAGCTAATGGATTTCTGGTGCTCTATTCATACAGCAACTCAGATCAGTTTAGATATAGAATTGGTACAATCTCCAAGCCTTTACATCATCACATGCCGAATACTACGCTTGACGCAGACAAGACAAGGTAGCTGATAATTATTTCATACTTGGCAAAGAAATGTATTCTTGTGTGTTGGAAAAATGAAAACCCACCCACTTTTCAATTATGATATGAAAAAAGGATGCCACAGCACAGACAGACGCATGACTCACTGTGTGAGCGAAGTAGTGACTGACTGATGTGATGCCAAAGTCCCATGACATGCAGATGGTCACAGGCCCCTGCACTAAGCCTTCACTTCCTATCCACAGCATCACTGGAATGTGGCCAATGTATAGGACCCTGTAACGGTTTTCTACTATCTCCTCCTCTGACGAAGAGGTGTAGCAAGGATCGGACCAAAATGCGGCGTGTAGATTACAATTCATGTTTAATGAAAAAACACACTAAACACAAACACTACCAAAACAATAAACGTAATGAACGTAACGAAAACCGAAACAGCCTATACTTGTGTAAACGAACACAGAACAAGGACATCAAGACACTAAGGACAATCACCCACGAAACAATCAAAGAATATGGCTGCCTAAATATGAGAACCACTTCAGACAGCCATAAACTTAACTAGAACACCCCACTAAGCTACAATCCCGATACCAACACACCACATACAAAAACCCATGCCACACCCTGGCCTGACCAAATAAATGAAGATAAACACAATATATTTCGACCAGGGCGTGACAGAACCCCCCCTAAGGTGCGGACTCCCGGACGCACATCAAAACAATAGGGAGGGTCCGGGTGGGCGTCTGTCCATGGTGGCGGCTCCGGCGCGGGACGTGGACCCCACTCTATCAATGTCTTAGTCCCTCTTCCTCGCGTCCTAGGATAGTCCACCTTCGCCGCCGACCATGGCCTAGTAGTCCTCACCCAGAACCCCACTGGGGCAGAGGGGCAGCTCGGGACTGAGGGGCAGCTCGGGACTGAGGGGCAGCTCGGGACTGAGGGGAAGCTCGGGACTGAGGGGAAGCTCAGCACTGAGGGGAAGCCCAGCACTGAGAGGAAGCTCAGGAGATTGCGTGGCAGTCTGACCACCTGTTACACAAGCGCAGCATCAAGAGGACCTTGTGGCTGCAAGAAGCCAAGGTAAGTTGCTAGATAGCGTTAAACGTATCTTGTAAAAAACAATCAATCTTCACATAATCACTAGTTAACTACACATGGTTGATGATATTACTAGGTTAACTAGCTTGTTCTGCATTTCATATAATCAATGCGGTGCCTTTTAATTTATCATCGAATCACAGCCTACTTCAACTTGATGATTTAACAAAAGCGCATTCACAAAAAAGCCACAATCATTGCAATAATGTACCAAACCATAAGCGTCAATGCCTTTCTTCAAATCAATACACAAGTATATTTTTTAAAACCTGCATACAGTATGTAGTTAAAATAAAATTCATGTTAGCAGGCAATATTAACTAGGGAAATTGTGTCACTTATCTTGCTTTCAGTGCAAGCAGAGTCAGGGTATATGCAGCAGTGTGGGCCGCATGGCTTGTTGCAAACAGTTGAAAGCCCATTTATTCCTAACAAAGACCGTAATTAATTTGCCAGAATTCTACATGACATAACATTGAAGGTTGTCCAATGTAACAGTAATATTTAGACTTAGGGTTGCCACCCGTTCGATAAAATACGTAACGGTTCCGTATTTCACTGAAAGAATAAACGTTTTGTTTTCAAAATGATCATTTCTGGATTTGACCATGTTAATTAATGACCAAAGGCTCATATTTCTGTGTGTTATTATGTTATAATTAAGTCTATGATTTGGTATTTGATAGAGCAGTCTGACTGAGCCGTGGTAGGCAGCAGCAGGATTGTAAGCATTCATTCAAACAGCAGCTCTTAGCAATGCTGGGATGCACAGCGCTGTTTATGACTTCAAGCCTATCAACTCCAGAGATTAGGCTGGCAATACTAAAGTGCCTATAAGAACATCCAATTGTCAAAGGTATATGAAATACAAATGGTATAGCGAGAAATAGTCCTATAATTCCTATAATAACTACAACCTAAATCTTCTTAACTGGGAATATTGAAGTTAAAAGGAACCACCAGCTTTCATACAGTTGAAGTTGGAAATTTACATACACCTTAGCCAAATACATTTTAACTCAGTTTTTCACAATTCCTGACATTTAATCCTAGTAAAAATTCCACAAGCTTCCCACAATAAGTTGGGTGAATTTTGGCCAATTCCTCCTGACAGAGCTGGTGTAACTGAGTCAGGTTTGTAGGCCTCCTTGCTCACACACACTTTTTCAGTTCTGCCCAAACATTTTCTATAGGATGAGGTCAGGGCTTTGTGAAGGCCACTCCAATACCTTGACTTTGTTGTCCTTGTGCCATTTTCCACAACTTTGGAAGTATGCTTGGGGTCATTGTCCATTTGGAAGGCCCATTTGCGATCAGGCTTTAACTTCCTGACTGATGTCTTGAGATGTTGCTTCAATATATCCACATAATTTCCCCTCCTCATGATGCCATCTATTTTGTGAAGTGCACCAGTCTCTCCTGCAGCAAAGCACCCCCACAACATGATGCTGCCACCCCCCGTGTTTCACAGTTGGGCCCTCCCATCCCACGGTTGGGCCCTATTCTTCGGCTTGCAAGCCTCCCCCTGTCACGCCCTGACCTGAGAGAGCCTTTTCATGTCTCTTTTTTGGTTTGGTCAGGGTGTGATTTGGGTGGGCATTCTATGTTGTGTTTTCTATGTTTCTTTATTTCTATGTTTTGGCCGGGTATGGTTCTCAATCAGGGACAGCTGTCTATTGTTGTCTCTGATTGGGAATCATACTTAGGTAGCCCCTTTTCCCTCCTTCAGTGTGGGTAGTTGACTTGTGTTAGTGGCACTTAGTCCTCATATGTGTCACGGTCGGTTTGTATTGTTTATTGTTGACATTAGAAATAAAGGGAAATGTACGCTGACGACGCTGCACTTTGGTCCACTACTTTTGACGGCCGTGACACTCCCTTTTTGCTCCAAACATAATGATGGTCATTATGGCCAAACATTTCTATTTTTGTTTCATCAGACCAGAGGACATTTCTCCAAAAAGTACGATCTTTGTCCCCATGTGTCGTTGCAAACCGTGGTCTGACTTTTTATGGCAGTTTTGCACAAGTAGCTTCTTCCTTGCTGAGCGACCTTTCAGGTTATGTCGATATAGGACTCGTTTTACTGTGGATATAGATACTTTTGTACCTGTTTCCTCCAGCATCTTCACAAGGTCCTTTGCTGCTGTTCTGGGTTTGAGTTGCACTTTTCGCATCAAAGTACGTTCATCTCTAGGAGACAGAACGCATCTCCTTCCTGAGCGGTATGACAACTGGGTGGTCCCATGGTGTTTATACTTGCGTACTATTGTTCGTACAGATGAACGTGGTACCTTCAGGCTTTTGGAAATTTCTCCCAACGATGAACCAGACTTGTGGAGATCTACAATTTTTTTCTGAGGTCTTGGCTGATTTCTTCTGTTTTCCCCATGATGTCAAGCAAAGAGGCACTGAGTTTGAAGGTAGGCCTTGATATTTATCCACAGGTACACCTCCAATTGACTCAAATTATGTCAATTGCCCTATCAGAAGCTTCTAAAGCCGTAACATACTTTTCTGGAATTTTCCAAGTTGTTTAAAGGTACATTCAACGTAGTGTATGTAAACTTCTGACCCACTGGAATTGTGATACAGGGAATTATAAGTGAAATAATGTGTCTGTAAACAATTGTTGGAAAAATGACTTGTGTCATGCACAAAGTAGATGTCCTAACCGACATGCCAAAACTATAGTTTGTTAACAAGAAATGTGTGGAGTGGTTGAAACACTTAGGTTGGAGTCATTAAAACTTGTTTATGTAAACTTCCGACTTCAACTGTATGTTCTCATGTTCCGAGCAAGGAACTTAAACATGAGCTTTTTTACATGGCACATATTGCACTTTTACTTACTTCCCCAAAACTGTGTTTTTGCATTATTTAAACCAAATTGAACATGTTTATTATTTATTTGAGACTAAATTGAATTTATTTTCAGGTATTATATTAAGTTAAAACAAAAATGTTAAATGTTCATTAAGTATTGTTGTAATTGTCATTTATTACAAATGTGTATATACGTATATAAAAAATTGGCAGATTAATCGGTATTAATCAGAATCGGTCGACCTCTAGTTGACAGTAATCAGTGGTGGACAGTAATCAGTGGTGGACAGTAATCAGTGGTGGACAGTAATCAGTGGTGGACAGCAATCAGTGGTGGACAGCAATCAGTGGTGGACAGCAATCAGTGGTGGACAGCATTACACAGTCTCAGCCAGGTACAGTGTGATGTTAGACAGTACTGAGTAGGGATGGGCACGGTTATTTGTGATATTATATAATAGTGAAATTATTTCAAACGCTCATCCCTATTACTGAGAGAGGCATTATCTAGAAGGCATGATGATGGATACTTCCTGTTGTGGAATTACTAGAGGTGCATGGGATAAACTGGAGGTGTGTGTCTGTCTGTCTCCAGGACAGACAGACACACATCAAGCAGTGTACCAGTAGGTCCCAAGCAGTGTACCGGTAGGTCCCAAGCAGTGTACCGGTAGGGCCCAAGCAGTGTACCGGTAGGTCCCAAGCAGTGTACCGGTAGGTCCCAAGCAGTGTACCGGTAGGTCCCAAGCAGTGTACCGGTAGGTCCCAAGCAGTGTACCGGTAGGTCCCAAGCAGTGTACCGGTAGGTCCCAAGCAGTGTACCGGTAGGTCCCAAGCAGTGTACCAGTAGGGCCCAAGCAGTGTATTTTTTTCAAAAGGTCGTCTGCCCTACATGGTTCTGTTGGTGGGAAGAACATTCAGCTATCCTTTCCCAAAACTCAGTCCAGCCCACCCTCTGCACATGACAGATAAGAAAGAGTACATACAGTACTTATATTACACTCTAACTACCATTGCTTTTCAGCACTTTGATGGACATGACCTTGAAGATAAAAGAGACAAGCTTTAGACGTTGACATGAAGAGATTCGGTATAGTGAGCAGAAACATTCTGTAGCGTAGAGAAATAAAATCGACGTATGTGAGGATACTACAATGAAAATGCTCAAGAATGAAAATGATGACTTAAGTAGCCAACAAGGGGAATGTGGAACGCATGAACTAAGACGTCATAAAGACGTCATTCTAGAATATGAAAACAAGAGGACACTAAACATAAACCATGTGTCTTTTGTGCCTTTTGTGGAGAAACAACAATTTTCTTATTTACATATTTTCCAAATATGTAATTTCCCAAACATTCCCTTTCAGAGAGAACATAAATCCCTGTCACGTTATTTTGGAAAATAAAATATGTTTTGTGACAGAGCTCATATGGAACCACTCCTCTGGAAAGGGACAATGGAAAAAAGAGGGAGAAAAGAAAGATAGAAGGAGTAAGAAGACAGAGCTGAGGAAGAGAGGGAGAGGTAGAGAGAGTGAGAGAGGGAGAGAGTTAGAGGAAGGAGGGAGCCCAGTCTGTGGCTGACCTGTGAGACTAAACAGAACTTGCTTTAAATGGCATTCATTCCATGGGCTGGCAAATTGCAGTGGGATAGTTTTCCATTACATTCTCTAGTCTGTATACTTTTACAAAGTCAAGTTACCCTAGGTCAAACTCTGCTCTCAGTAACCCTCCCCCTCTCTCTCTTTGTGTCTATCCCCCTCTCTCTCTTTCTCTCACTCTATCTCTCTCACTCACAGTAACTCCCTCTGTCTCTTTCTCTCTGTATCTCTCTCTCGCTCTGAGTGTGCGTAGGCATGCATGTGTGTGATTGTGTGTGTATGTGTGAAGAGAAAGCCTTTTTAGGTTATCAGAAACAGGATTTGTTCCCTGGTCTTCTGGTTTCCTCATAGTATTTCAACAGCCACTTCCTCGTTTCTGTTCACCCTTTTGTCGTCGTTATCATCATAAAGCAGTGTACTGGTACAGTAGGTCCCAAGCAATGTACTGATAGGTCCCAAGTAGTGTACTGGTAAGTCCCAAGCAGTGTACCGGTAGAGTAGGTCCCAAGCAGTGTACCGGTAGAGTAGGTCCCAAGCAGTGTACCGGTAGAGTAGGTCCCAAGCACTGTACCGGTAGAGTAGGTCCCAAGCACTGTACCGGTAGAGTAGGTCCCAAGCACTGTACCGGTAGAGTAGGTCCCAAGCAGTGTACTGGTAAGTCCCAAGTAGTGTACTGGTAGGTGCCAAGCACCATAATCATCATCATCATCACTATTACTATAATCACAATCACCATTACCATAGACATCACCATCATCATTCTTCAGGGCGCAATGTGCAGTGTGCAGCCAGTCATACATCATAAACCATGACCACACGCCAACCACAGGTCTCAACCTCACTAACTAACAAACCAACCACAACCGCCAGTTAACCATCTCCATGACAACTGGTGTACAGTAACAGTAGTCTACTGTAAGACATAATATTTTATTCTGCCTGTCCATTACCACTGAGAAACAACAGTGTTCTACTCCATCCATGGGAAACACTGACACATCCCTGAAGAAAACACTCCACTGAGCCCTTCCATTGGTTCATAGCACCTGACCAGTCCAGTATTATGGTCATTGATAGGTCAGGGGAATCCTTGTCACAGTCCAAATATTTGACCAAGCCATTTCACTAGGAGAATATGTTGTGTTGGCATTCGGTGGGTGGCAAGTCCAAACACCCTCTCATTATAAACTACACAGGGGCAGTTATCTACACTCACACACACGCTCATGCACACACACGTACACAACACACACACTACCTCCCCACACATAATGTAAATTATAGTCACGAATAGGGTTGTACATTTTGTGTAATATTCAGAGGTGGAAACTTTCTGTGGGAATTAACGGGAATATATGTGAATTAATGGGAATATGTGGAAATTAACGGAAATATATGCAAATTAATACTAATACCATTTAAATGTAGATATTTTTTGCATTGGATAGATTTACCATATCATATGGAGACAGAAACAAACCTTTCACCTTATCATAATTAGACATAATTGCAAATGATTAAATCCTTCCAATAGAAATATAAAAAACAATTTAAACTTTAATTAAATGAGTTGACTCTTCACATGGGATGAATTCACTGAACAACAAAAGAAAGGGAATATTGAATGATCCCCAATGATCCATCGCATCTCCCAAAAACGTTTTCAACATACATCTGTAAAAGGATAGTCTAGAAACTAAAGCTTTGGTTGTCTTCCTCTCAGGCTTCCATGTCTTCTCCCTGGACCTCCTCAATGTCCACCTCTCGAACATCAGACTCTTGAGGCCTCATCTTCACTGTCACTTTCCAACCTTGTTGAGGATGGCTCGTTGTCAGGCTCAAAAAGCCTCAAATTTGCCCGGATGGCCACCAATTTTTTTAACCCTTGTATTGGTAAGCCTGTTGCGTGCTTTGGTGTGTGTTCCCAAACAAGGACCAGTTGCGCTCTGAGGTGGCTGATCTTGGTGGGATTTGGAGAATGATGGAGGGAACAGGGGAAAGAGCCTCAGATCCACAAAGGCTACTATTTACTAGTTAACAAAAAATAATGTATGTCGTATAAAATATATTCACCTCACCCAGTATTGTAATCAAAACTTACCAGAAAGCATGTAGTCCTTGGCTCAGACAGTGTAGTAGTGTGGGCTCAATAGCATCTCATTAGTGTGCAAAATCTTGAGAATCAGCTGTACATGTGACGGAAGCGTGCATGCAGAGGTTGCAATTCCATTGAATTGGGGATAGTTCAACCAAAATATGCCACAAGAACTAGAATTGCCTTATGTGTATCCCACAAAAAAAGGTACACTGTTATAAGCTAACTTTTTTTGATGAAATTAAGCAAAATTCCCGGGCTTAACCTACCATGGAATATTTCCCGGGAAGTTTCCGACCCTTTGCAACTCGAGTCACGAACTCACACAGCTTCCTACAGGATATACGCACAAGCAAGCAAACACAGATCATGGCCAGTAACACCACTGCACACATTAACTACAGGCAGATACTGTACATGCTCACATGAACAGACAAGCACAAGTGTGAACTAACTACAGATCTTAGATCATAATATGACCCATTTCATATCAGGAGGAAAATAATCCTGCAGCAGGAGGATTTTAATAAATATTTAATATTTAGAATCACCGCAAGGGGAAGCTGGAAGCAATGTTTGTAGGCTATACAATAACTTAGACTGCAGGTCCATAGAGCGTCACTTCAAATATCCTATGTAGGCTATATGCAGGCTACAGCGCGTCTAGTGTGAATTCTTATGTGGATTATAAGAAATTGACATATTTGTAGGGGCTAGATGTATTTTTAATAAGGGGAAATCCTTTTTTTAATATAAATTATTTCGTCAAATGTTCAAGGCAATCAATAGGCCGAATAAATTGTTGGTTGCCTCAGTGCCTGTGTGGTCCAAAGGTTACAGCCGCTGACCCCGCACACATTATGCCAGGATGAGTGAAGTCGAATCTCTTCTCCTTCCTTCGTTCCCATAGTCCCCCAATCAATCCGAATGGTCAAGGCGATGAGTGAGTCGAGATCCGTCGGTAGTTCCCGGGCTGCAAGGTCGTCTTTTACTTCCTCCGATACTCTGTGTAGGAACAATGTCGAACAGCACTTCCGGGTTCCAAGCACTCTCAGCTGCCAACGTGCGAAAATCCACTGCGTAGTCTGCCACACTACGGGAGTCTTGACGTAGCTGGAGCAGCTTGCGAACAGCCTCTCTCCTGGACAAAGGAGAATCAAACACCTTCCCAACTTCCTCCATAAACTCCTCCAGACTGAGGCAGACGGCGGACTGTTGCTCTCACACCGCCGTGGCCCAGGCAAGTGCCCTCCCGGACATCAGCGTTATGATGTACGCTATCCTCGAGCGGTCTGAGGGGAACAAAGAAGGCTGCAGCTCGAAAAATGAGGGAACACTGAGGGAAAAAAGCCTGGCAGGTTCTGGAATCTCCAGCGTACCGCTCTGGAGGAGGTAAGCGGGGTTCTCTGGACACTGGGGTAGGCTGGGGGATTACGGGTGTGACCCGCTGCCCTGTGGGGAGTCCGCGGAATTGCTCCAGCAATGTATTGAACGCCTGGTCATGGCATTCTGCAGGGAATGGAGTCCCTCCCTATGACCTTGAAGTAACTCCTTGTGTCTTCCAAGGGTGGCTCCTTGCAGGGAGACAGCATTGTGCAGCTGGTCTGCTGGATGAGTCTGCTGGGTTAGTCATGGCCAGTTTGTACTATCAGGTTTCAGGTATGACCCAGATACAGACAGTGTCAAAGAAAAATATATTTATAGTATAGGGGCAGGCAAACAACAGGTCAAAGGCAGGCAGAGGTCAGTAATCCAGAGAACGGCAGGCTGGGTCAGGGTCAGGGCAGGCAGAACGGTCAAAACTGGGAAGGACTAGGAAACAGGAACATGATCAGACAGGAGCAGGGGATCAAACGGTGGTAGGTTTCACGGAACAAAACGAACTGGCAACAGACAAACAGAGAACACAGGTATAAATACACTGGGGATAATGGGGAGGATGGGTGACACCTAGATGGGGGTGGAGACAAACAGAGACACCGGTGTGACAGTTTCCAAAAGTGTCTGGTGTGTGTCTGGTCATATTTAAAAAAAAAACAAGATCAGGGGTATTTTTCTCTGACTGTCCATATTTTAAATGTGAAACTAATCAAGTGTATCGGGGAGTTTGAGTTATTTGTTGACACGGTAGACCTATATGTGAAGGTAGTGTTCCTAACCGCTAGACCACCCCAGGTTACGATTTATCAAAATTTGGGCAGCTCATTCGTAACCTTAGGATACACTTCACAATTGTATATCATAGCCTAGTGGAGACCAATATCTATATTGTGTTATTAAGTAAGCTACATAAAATGATGGTTGTTTTTGTGTGTGGATGCATTTCAAATATATTTTTGTACGTTTGAATTTGCAGTAACAGGACCTACGGCTACCATTTGAGCGAGCGAGGGAGAATATTATTTGATAACAGGCCTGATCCCAATGATTTGACTGCCCCCGCATGGAGAGAAAGAGAACTGCGAATTTTTAAGGAATCACAGGGATCATTCCTTTCCTGATGTAGCGGGAACATTCTTTGCAAGAAAAGGGTGATCAAGTTAAAACTTGACATCTGTAATGTTCCACTTCCACATGCACTGACTAAGTGTACAGTACTTTCGACAGGGAGCCTTGGCTCTTAAAGATGAGTATGGCCAGAGTCTCCTCTCCAGACTAGTCACGCTGGTTTTGACCCGCCCTGTCCAGCCTGCTGCTCCCTCTCTCTGCTTCTCCACATCAACAATCTACGATTGTATCATGATGATGATGATGATATTCTTGACAAAGGTTAATGTTCTAGAGTAATGTGTGAATCTCAGCAAGGCAAATCAACTCAAAACAGGAAATCTTCTTCAGAAGCGACATTGTCTTTGCAGAGCATATTGTATGTGTTTACACGGCATGAACAATAAGAAGCTGCAAAGTGGTGTTGGAGAGAATAGTTGTCATGCGGTTGGATAAACACACGTTTGAGGCCGTGACAGTGGAACAGTGGAGTGCTAATACAAATCCTGCTGGGAGTGTTTAGTTGCGTCATCACCATGCTACATTTAGGACATTGCAATACATCGGGTACAGTAGGTGAGCTTTAGGTAACATCACATCTGCATCTGGATGGACCAGTAGTACAGCTGTACAGACTCGCACCACACCAATGTAAACAAACAAATGCCACACAGTCAACGTGATATAGTTTTGATTCCCTAACACACACTGAACTATAGAATCCATGATTAACAGATATTTAGAGACTGAACATAGGAAAGAGAGAGGGCTATATATAATGAACATTGGAAAGAGAGAGGGCTATATATAATGAACATTGGAAAGAGAGAGGGCTATATATAATGAACATTGGAAAGAGAGAGGGCTATATATAATGAACATTGGAGAGAGAGAGGGCTATATATAATGAACATAGGAAAGAGAGAGGGGAAATTGGAGAGAGGGCTATATATAATGAACATTGGAAAGAGAGGGCTATATATAATGAACATTGGAAAGAGAGAGGGCTATATATAATGAACATTGGAAAAGAGAGGGCTATATATAATGAACATTGGAAAAGAGAGAGGGCTATATATAATGAACATTGGAAAGAGAGGGCTATATATAATGAACATTGGAAAGAGAGAGGGCTATATATAATGAACATTGGAAGAGAGGGCTATATATAAGAGGAAAGAGAGAGGGCTATATATAATGAACATTGGAAAGAGAGAGGGCTATATATAATGAACATAGGAAAGAGAGGGCTATATATAATGAACATTGGAAAAGAGAGGGCTATATATAATGAACATAGGAAAGAGAGAGGGGAAAAGAGAGGGCTATATATAATGAACATTGGAAAGAGAGGGCTATATATAATGAACATTGGAAAGAGAGAGGGCTATATATAATGAACATTGGAAAGAGAGAGGGCTATATATGAACATTGGAAAGAGAGGGCTATATATAATGAACATTGGAAAGAGAGAGGGCTATATATAATGAACATTGAATGAACATTGGAAAAGAGAGGGCTATATATAATGAACATTGGAAAGAGAGAGGGCTATATATAATGAACATTGGAAAAGAGAGGGCTATATATAATGAACATTGGAAAGAGAGAGGGCTATATATAATGAACATTGGAAAGAGAGAGGGCTATATATAATGAACATTGAAAGAGAGGCTATATATAATGAACATTGGAAAAAGAGGGCTATATATAATGAACATTGGAAAGAGAGGGCTATATATAATGAACATTGGAAAGAGAGAGGGCTATATATAATGAACATTGGAAAGAGAGAGGGCTATATATAATGAACATTGGAAAGAGAAGGGCTATATATAATGAACATTGGAAAGAGAGAGGGCTATATATAATGAACATTGGAAAAGAGAGGGCTATATATAATGAACATTGGAAAGAGAGGGCTATATATAATGAACATTGGAAAGAGAGGGCTATATATAATGAACATTGGAAAGAGAGAGGGCTATATATAATGAACATTGGAAAAGAGAGGGCTATATATAATGAACATTGGCTATATATAATGAACATTGGAAAGAGAGAGGGCTATATATAATGAACATTGGAAAAAGAGGGCTATATATAATGAACATTGGAAAAGAGAGGGCTATATATAATGAACATTGGAAAGAGAGAGGGCTATATATAATGAACATTGGAAAGAGAGAGGGCTATATATAATGAACATTGGAAAGAGAGAGGGCTATATATAATGAACATTGGAAAGAGAGAGGGCATTGGAAAGAGAGGGCTATATATAATGAACATTGGAAAGAGAGAGGGCTATATATAATGAACATTGGAAAGAGAGAGGGCTATATATAATGAACATTGGAAAGAGAGAGGGCTATATATAATGAACATTGGAAAGAGAGAGGGCTATATATAATGAACATTGGAAAGAGAGAGGGCTATATATAATGAACATTGGAAAGAGAGAGGGCTATATATAATGAACATTGGAAAGAGAGAGGGCTATATATAATGAACATTGGAAAGAGAGAGGGCTATATATAATGAACATTGGAAAAGAGAGGGCTATATATAATGAACATTGGAAAAGAGAGGGCTATATATAATGAACATTGGAAAGAGAGAGGGCTATATATAATGAACATTGGAAAGAGAGGGCTATATATAATGAACATTGGAAAGAGAGAGGGCTATATATAATGAACATTGGAAAGAGAGGGCTATATATAATGAACATTGGAAAAGAGAGGGCTATATATAATGAACATTGGAAAGAGAGGGCTATATATAATGAACATTGGAAAGAGAGAGGGCTATATATAATGAACATTGGAAAGAGAGAGGGCTATATATAATGAACATTGGAAAGAGAGAGGGCTATATATAATGAACATTGGAAAGAGAGAGGGCTATATATAATGAACATTGGAAAGAGAGAGACATCTACACACAAACAGAACATGGGAAAAATTATACAGAAAGGGGGAAGAAAGTCATGCCATGAAGACAACTTTGGATTGACAGCGTAAGAGGGAGAAATACAGTACATGGGGGGGTTAGAACTAAAAAGTATACATAACAATTCTAATGAATGGCAACACATCATGCACTTAACTGAAGCTGAGAAAAGCTATAGAAGAACACGAGAGAAAGATGAAGTGATTGTGACAGAAAGCAAAAGAAAAAGAGACGGTGTTCTATCCTTGTTCTGACCTGTGAGTGTGGCTGGAAGCATGGAGTCTCTTGATGACTTCCTCGCTGAAGTCAAAGTGGACCCTGCTTCTGTGACAGGGCGAACACCGATACATAGCACCAACACCCCAGCTACCCAGCACCATCAGACACACACCTCAAACACACATCAGCTCATACACACCTCAGGTCTCCACACACACACACACACACGCACACACACACACACACACACCATCACATACACATCAATCAACATTAACTATCTAAACAGACCAACTTCCACTATCATAAATGCAACATTCAAGAATACATCAAACACACAACAGCAGCAACAACAACCATCCAACATCCCTTGCAAATCGCGACTTTCTCTTTCTTTCTCTCTCTCTCCCTTTCACACGCACTCTCTCTCACACTCTTTCACATGCCCTTTCACACTCTGTGTGTCCAGTGAGAGCTGTGCTGTGTAGTTGTCCCAGTCCCAGCCTGCATTTCCTTCCCCTGGTGTGTGAGGAGATGTGGTCTCTCTGAGCCGGCACAGGCAGCGCACTAAGACCTGGAGCAGAGTCACTGGAATGGAGTCACTACTGTCACTAGGACTAGGAATAAAGGTATGTATCTACTGTGTTCCTGTGAAATGCATGTAGCTATATAAATGTGTAATACATGTAGCTATATAAATGTGTAATGCATGTAGCTATATAAATGTGTAATACATGTAGCTATATAAATGTGTAATACATGTAGCTATATAAATGTGTAATACATGTAGCTATATAAATGTGTAATACATGTAGCTATATAAATGTGTAATGCATGTAGCTATATAAATGTGTAATGCATGTAGCTATATAAATGTGTAATGCATGTAGCTATATAAATGTGTAATACATGTAGCTATATAAATGTGTAATACATGTAGCTATATAAATGTGTAATACATGTAGCTATATAAATGTGTAATACATGTAGCTATATAAATATGTAATGCATGTAGCTATATACATGTGTAATGCATGTAGCTATATAAATGTGTAATACATGTAGCTATATAAATGTGTAATACATGTAGCTATATAAATGTGTAATACATGTAGCTATATAAATGTGTAATACGTGTAGCTATATAAATGTGTAATGCATGTAGCTATATAAATGTGTAATGCATGTAGCTATATAAATGTGTAATGCATGTAGCTATATAAATGTGTAATACATGTAGCTATATAAATGTGTAATGCATGTAGCTATATAAATGTGTAATACATGTAGCTATATAAATGTGTAATACATGTAGCTATATAAATGTGTAATACATGTAGCTATATAAATGTGTAATGCATGTAGCTATATAAATGTGTAATACATGTAGCTATATAAATGTGTAATACATGTAGCTATATAAATGTGTAATACATGTAGCTATATAAATGTGTAATACATGTAGCTATATAAATGTGTAATACATGTAGCTATATAAATGTGTAATACATGTAGCTATATAAATGTGTAATACATGTAGCTATATAAATGTGTAATACATGTAGCTATATAAATGTGTAATGCATGTAGCTATATAAATGTGTAATACATGTAGCTATATAAATGTGTAATACATGTAGCTATATAAATGTGTAATACATGTAGCTATATAAATGTGTAATACATGTAGCTATATAAATGTGAAATGCATGTAGCTATATAAATGTGTAATACATGTCAATATTACCACAAAGGTGTAAAGGGCATAATATCCATTACTAGACAACTACTACACATCACATGTGGTATACATAGGAAACACACAAGCATACATAGCCATGCAACAGCAACAGCACTGCACATCTCTGAAGAGAACATGTCTAGACCTGTAATCCATACATCTAGCCTGCTAATGTCTAGACCTACAATCCATACATCTAGCCTGCTAATGTCTAGACCTACAATCCATACATCTAGCCTGCTAATGTCTAGACCTACAATCCATACATCTAGCCTGCTAATGTCTAGACCTGTAATCCATACATCCAGCCTGCTAATGCCTAGACCTGTAATCCATACATCTAGCCTGCTAATGTCTAGACCTACAATCCATACATCTAGCCTGCTAATGTCTAGACCTACAATCCATACATCTAGCCTGCTAATGTCTAGACCTGTAATCCATACATCCAGCCTGCTAATGCCTAGACCTGTAATCCATACATCTAGCCTGCTAATATCTCAACCTTTAATCCATACATCTAGCCTGCTAATATCTCAACCTTTAATCCATACATCTAGCCTGCTAATGTCTAGACCTGTAATCCATACATCTAGCCTGCTAATATCTCGACCTTTAATCCATACATCTAGCCTGGTAATGTCTAGACCAGTAATCCATACATCTAGCATGCTAATGTCTAGACCTATAATCCATACCTCTAGCCTGCTAATATCTCAACCTTTAATCCATACATCTAGCCTGCTAATGTCTAGACCTGTAATCCATACATCTAGCCTGGTAATGTCTAGACCTGCAATCCATACATCTAGCCTGGTAATGTCTAGACCTTTAATCCATACATCTAGCCTGCTAATGTCTAGACCTGTATCATACTACATCGGCGCCCGTCTTACAGTATGTGGCAGGGCTTGCAAACTATTACAGACTACAAAGGGAAGCACAGCCGCGAGCTGCCAAGTGACACGAGCCTACAAGACAGGCTAAATCACTTCCATGCTCGCTTCGAGGCAAGCAACACTGAGGCATGCATGAGAGCATCAGCTGTTCCGGATGACTGTGTGATCACGCTCTCCGTAGCAGACGTGAGTAAGACATTTAAACAGGTCAAAATACACAAGGCTGCGGGGCCAGACAGATTACCAGGACGTGTGCTCCGGGCATGTGCTGACCAACTGGTAGGTGTTTTCATGGACATTTTCAACATGTCCCTGATTAAGTCTGTAATATCAACATGTTTCAAGCAGGCCACCATAGTCCATGTGCCTAAAAACACAAAGGCAACCTGCCTAAATGACTACAGACCCGTAGCACTCACGTCTGTAGCCATGAAGTGCTTTGAAATGTTGGTAATGGCTCACATCAACACCATTATCCCAGAAACCCAAGACCCACTTCAATTTTCATACCGCCCAAACAGATCCACAGATTATGCAATCTCTATTGCACTCCACACTGCCCTTTCCCACCTGGACAAAAGAAACACCTATGTGAGAATGCTATTAATTGACCACAGCTCAGCGTTCAACACCATAATACCCTCAAAGCTCATCACTAAGCTAAGGATCCTGGGACTAAACACCTCCCTCTGCAACTGGATCCTGGACTTCCTGATGGGTTGCCCCCAGGTGGTGAGGGTAGGTAGCAACACATCTGCCATGCTGATCCTCAACACTGGAGCTCCCCTGGGGTGCGTGCTCAGTCCCCTCCTGTACTCCCTGTTCACCCACGACTGCATGGCCAGGCATGACTCCAACACCATCATTACCTTTGCAGACGACACAACAGTGTCACTGACAATGACGAGACAGCCTATAGGGAGGAGGTCAGAGACCTGGCCGGGTGGTGCCAGAATAACAACCTATCCCTCAGCGTAACCAAGACTAAGGAGATGATTGTGGACTACAGGAAAAGGAGGACCGAGCACGCCCCCATTCTCATCAACGGGGCTGTAGTGGAGCAGGTTGAGAGATTCAAGTTCCTTGGTGTCCACATCAAAAACAAACTAGAATGGTCAAACACACCAAGACAGTCGTGAAGAGGGCACGGCAAATCCTATTCCCCCTCAGGAAACTAAAAAGATTTGGCATGGGTCCTTTTGAGAAACTCATGGGTCCTGAGTTCCTCAAAAGTTCCTCAAAAGGTTCTACAGCTGCAACATCGTGGTTGCATCACTGCCTGGTGCGGCAATTGTTCGGCCTCTGACTGCAAGGCACTATAGAGACTAGTGCCTACGGCCCAGTACATCATTGGGGCTAAGCTGCCTGTCATCCGCCCCGTAGCACTCACTTCCGTCATCATGAAGTGCTTTGAGAGACTAGTCAAGGACCATATCACCTCCACCCTACCTGACACCCTAGACCCACTCCAATTGCGTACCGCCCAAATAGGTCCACAGACGATGCAATCTCAACCACACTGCACACTGCCCTAACCCATCTGGACAAGAGGAATACCTATGTGAGAATGCTGTTCATCGACTACAGCTCGGCATTTAACACCATAGTGCCCTCCAAGCTCGTCATCAAGCGCGAGACCCTGGGTCTCGACCCCGCTCTGTGCAACTGGGTACTGGACTTCCTGACGGGCCGCCCCCAGGTGGTGGGGGTAGGCAACAACATTTCCACCCCGCTGATCCTCAACAAGGGTGCGTTCTGAGCCCTCTCCTGTACTCCCTGTTCACCCACGACTGCGTGGCCACGCACGCCTCCAACTCAATCATCAAGTTTGCGGACGACACAACAGTGGTAGGCTTGATTACCACAACGATGTGACGGCCTACAGGGAGGAGGTGAGGGCCCTCGGAGTGTGGTGTCAGGAAAATAACCTCACACTCAACGTCAACAAAACTAAGGAGATGATTGTGGACTTCAGGAAACAGCAGAGGGAACACCCACCTATCCACATCGATGGAACAGTAGTGGAGAGGGTAGTAAGTTTTAAGTTCCTCGGCGTACACATCACAGACAAACTGAATTGGTCCACCCACACAGACAGCATCGTGAAGAAGGCGCAGCAGCGCCTCTTCAACCTCAGGAGGCTGAAGAAATTTGGCTTGTCACCAAAAGCACTTACAAACTTCTACAGATTCACAATCGAGAACATCCTGTCGGGCTGTATCACCGCCTGGTACGGCAACTGCTCCGCCCACAACCGTAAGGCTCTCCAGAGGGTAGTGAGGTCTGCACAACGCATCACCGGGGGCAAACTACCTGCCCTCCAGGACACCTACACCACCCGACGTCACAGGAAGGCCATAAAGATCATCAAGGACAACAACCACCCGAGCCACTGCCTGTTCACCCCGCTATCATCCAGAAGGCGAGGTCAGTAAAAAAACAGCTTCTATCTCAAGGCCATCAGACTGTTAAACAGCCACCACTAACATTGAGTGGCTGCTGCCAACACACTGACTCAACTCCAGCCACTTTAATAATGGGAATTGATGGGAAATGATGTAAAATATATCACTAGCCACTTTAAACAATGCTACCTAATATAATGTTTACATACCCTACATTATTCATCTCATATGTGTATGTATATACTGTACTCTATCATCTACTGCATCTTTATGTAATACATGTATCACAAGCCACTTTAACTATGCCACTTTGTTTACATACTCATCTCATATGTATATACTGCACTCAATACCATCTACTGTATCTTGCCTATGCCGCTCTCCATCACTCATTCATATATCTTTATGTACATATTCTTTATCCCCTTACACTTGTGTCTATAAGGTAGTAGTTTTGGAATCGTTAGCTAGATTACTTGTTGGTTATTACTGCATTGTCGGAACTAGAAGCACAAGCATTTCGCTACACTCGCATTAACATCTGCTAACCATGTGTATGTGACAAATAAAATTTGATTTGATCTTGATTTGATTTGGTGGTGGGTAGTTCTGTAACGCCTGTCGTCGGAAGGAGTGGACCAAAGCGCAGCGTGAAAAGTGTTCATGATTATTTATTTATTTAAAAAAAACACTTGAACAAAGTAACAAAATGAAAGCGAACAGTTCTGTCAGGTAACAGAGACTAAACAGAAAATAACTACCCACAAAATACAGGTGGGAAAAAGGCTACCTAAGTATGATTCCCAATCAGAGACAACGATAGAAAGCTGCCTCTGATTGGGAACCACACTCGGCCACATAGAATGTCCACCCTAATCACACCCCGACTTAACCAAATAGACAAATAAAACGGCTCTCTAAGGTCAGGGCGTGACAGTAATTGAAGAATCCATAACCACTTCTGGGAAAATTGGAAAATACTAAACAAACAATATGTATCCAAAATGAAGATGTATGGGTAAACCACTTCTCCAATCTTTTTCCAATTCATAACAAAGAACAAACAGCAAAAACATATACATGATCAAATACTAATCTTAGAATCAACTATTAAAGACTACCAGAACCCACTGGATTCTCCAATGACCTTGAATGGTGTTGATGGTATCCTCAATGAAATGATCAAATATACAGACAACAAATTCCAATTTGCTATACTAAAACCCTTTAACATCATCCTTAGCTCTGGCATCTCCCCAATATTTGGAACCAAGGACTGATCACCCCAATCCACAAAAGTGGAGACAAATTTGACACCAATAACTACCGTGTGATATGCGTATAAAGCAACCTTGGGAAAATCCTCTGCATTATCATTAACAACAGAAACGTACATTTCCTCAGCGAAAACAACATACTGGGCAAATGTCAAATTGGCTTTTTACCAAATTACCATACGACAGACCACGTTTTCACCCTGCACACCCTAATTGACAAACAAACAAACCAAAACAAAGGCAAAGTCTTCTCATGCTTTGTTGATTTCAAAAAAGCCTTTGACTCAATTTGGCATGAGTGTCTGTAATACAAACTGATGGAAAGTGTTGGGGGAAAAACATACAACATTATAATATGTATGTACACAAACAACAAGTTTGCAGTTAAAATAGGCAAAAAACACAAACATTTCTTCCCACAGGGCCGAGGGGGTAAACAGGGATGCAGCTTAAGCCCCACCCTCTTCAACATATATATCAACGAATTGGCAAGGGCACTAGAAAAGTCTGCAGCACCCGGCCTCACCCTACTAGAATTTGAAGTCAAATGTCTACTGTTTGCTGATGATCTGGTGCTTCTGTCACCAACCAAGGAGGGCCTACAGCAGCATCTAGATCTTCTGCACAGATTCTGCGAAACCTAGGCCCTGACAGTAAATCTCAGTAAGATCAAAATAGTGGTGTTCCAAAAAAGGTCCAGTCGCCAGGACCACAATTACAAACTCCATCTAGACACCGTTGCCCTAGAGCACACAAAAAACTATACATACCTCGGTCTAAACATCAGCGCCACAGGTAACTTCCACAAAGCTGTGAACGATTCGACCAATTAGGATCTGTCTAAAAATACTTGAATCAGTTATAGAACCCATTGCCCTTTATGGTTGTGAGGTCTGGGGTCCGCTCACTAAACAAGAATTCACAAAATGGGACAAACACCAAATTGAGACTCTGCATGCATAGTTCTGCAAAAATATCCTATGTGGACAAGGTAAAACACCAAATAATGCATGCAGAACAGAATTAGGCCGATACATGCTAATTTTAAAAGCCGTTAAATTCTACAACCACCTAAAAGGACGCGATTCCCAAACCTTCCATAACAAAGCCATCATCTACAGAGAGATGAACCTGGAGAAGAGTCCCCAAAGCAAGCTGGTCCTGGGGCTCTGTTCACAAACACAAACACACCCCACAGAGCCCCAGGACAGCAGCACAATTAGACCCAACCAAATCATGAGAATACAAAAAGATAATTACTTGAGACATTGGAAAGAATTAACAAAAAACTGAGCAAACTAGAATGCTATTTGACCCTAAACAGAGATTACACAGTGGCAGAATACTTGACCACTGTGACTGACCCAAACTTAAGGAAAGTTTTGACTATGTACAGACTCCGTGAGCATAGCCTGGCTAATGAGAAAGGCCGCTATAGGCAGACATGGCTCTCAAGAGAAGACAGGCTATGTGCACACTGTCCACAAACTGAGGTGGAAACTGAGCTGCACTTCCTAACCTTCTGCCAAATGTATGACCATACTAGAGACATATATTTCCCTCAGATTACACAGATCCACAAAGAATTCGCAAACAAACCCAATTTTGAGAAACTCCCATATGCATTGGGTGAACTACCACAGCGTGCCATCACAGCAGCAAGACTTGTGACCTGTTGCCACAAGAAAAGGGCAACCAGTGAAGAACAAACACTATTGTAAATACAACCCATATTTATGTTTATTTATTTTCCCAGTTGTACTTTAACTATTTGCAAATCGTTACAGCACTGTTATTAGACATAATATGACATTTAAAGTGTCTTTATTATTTTAGAACATCTGTGAGTGTATTATTTATTTAATTTGTATTGTTAATTTCGTTTTTGTTTATTATCCACTTGCTTTGGCAAAGTTAACACGTTTCCCATGCCAATAAAGCCATTGAATTTAATTGAATTAAATGTGTATTTGGGTATTTTATTAGGATCCCCATTAGCTGTTGCCAAAGCAGCAGCTACTCTTCCTGGGGTCCAACACAAAACATGAAACATAATACAGAATGACATAATACAGAACATCAATAGACAAGAACAGCTCAAGGACAGAACTACATTTTAAAAAAGGAACACGTAGCCCACATATCAATGCATACACACAAACTATCTAGGTCAAATAGGGGAGAGGCATGGTGCCGCGAGGTGTTGCTTTATCTGTTTTTTGAAATCAGGTTTGCTGTTTATTTGAGCAATATGAGATGGAAGGAAGTTCCATACAAATAGGGCTCTATATAATACTGTACGTTTTCTTGAATTTGTTATTCTTGTTATTCTTGAATAATGTTTCTTATAAAAAGAAGAAGTGATGCAGTCAGTCTATCTTAAACTTTTAGCCAAGAGAGACTGGCATGCATAGGATTTATATCAGCCCTCTGGTTACAATTAAGAGCAAAACGTGCAGCTCTGTTCTGGGCCAGCTGCAACTTAACTAGGTCTTTCCTTGCAGCACTGGACCACACGACTGGATAATAATCAAGATAAGACTAAACCAGAGCCTGCAGAACTTGGTTTTTGGAGTGTGGTGTCAAAAAAGCAGAGCATCTCTTTATTATGGCCAGACCTCTCCCCATCTTCACAACAAATGAGAGAGAGAGAGAGACCAAAAACATAGAGACCCGGAAAACCTGAGTCTACGCCTTCACTATGGTGAATCACTAAAACAATACAGAAATACACTACGGAAAAAGAAGGAACAGCATGTCAGAAATCAGCTCAATGCAATTGAAGAATCCATAGACTCTAACCACTTCTGGGAAAATTGGAAAACACTAAACAAACAACAACACGAAGAATTATCTATCCAAAATGGAGATGTATGGGTAAACCACTTCTCCAATCTTTTTGGCTCTATAACAAAGAATAAAGAGCAAAAACATATACATGATCAAATACAGATCTTAGAATCAACTATTAAAGACTACCAGAACCCACTGGATTCTCCAATTACATTGAAAGAGTTACAGGACAAAATAAAAACCCTCCAACCCAAAAAGGCCTGTGGTGTTGATGGTATCCTCAATGAAATGATCAAATATACAGACAACAAATTCCAATTGGCTATACTAAAACTCTTTAACATCATACTTAGCTCTGGCATCTTCCCCAATATTTGGAACCATGGACTGATCACCCCAATCCACAAAAGTGGAGACAAATTTGACCCCAATAACTACCGTGGAATATGTGTCAACAGTAACCTTGGGAAAATCCTCTGCATTATCATTAACAGCAGACTCGTACACTTCCTCAATGAAAACAATGTACTGAGCAAATGTCAAATTGGCTTTTTACCAAATTACCGTACAACAGACCATGTATTCACCCTGCACACCCTAATTGACAACCAAACAAACCAAAACAAAGGCAAAGTCTTCTCATGCTTTGTTGATTTCAAAAAAGCCTTCGACTCAATCTGGCATGAGGGTCTGCTATACAAACTGATGGAAAGTGGTGTTGGGGGTAAAACATACGACATTATAAAATCCATGTACACAAACAACAAGTGTGCGGTTAAAATTGGCAAAAAAAACACACATTTCTTCACACAGGGTCGTGGGGTTAGACAGGGATGCAGCTTAAGCCCCACCCTCTTCAACATATATATCAACGAATTGGCGCGGGCACTAGAAGAGTCTGCAGCACCCGGCCTCCCCCTGCTAGAATCCGAAGTCAAATGTCTGCTGTTTGCTGATGATCTGGTGCTTCTGTCACCAACCAAGGAGGGCCTACAGCAGCACCTAGATCTTATGCACAGATTCTGTCAGACCTGGGCCCTGACAGTAAATCTCAGTAAGACCAAAATAATGGTGTTCCAAAAAAGGTCCAGTCACCAGGACCACAAATACAAATTCCATCTAGACACTGTTTCCCTAGAGCACACAAAAAACTATACATACCTTGGCCTAAACATCAGCACCACAGGTAACTTCCACAAAGCTGTGAACGATCTGAGAGACAAGGCAAGAAGGGCATTCTATGCCATCAAAAGAAACATAAATTTCAACATACCAATTAGGATTTGGCTAAAAATACTTGAATCAGTCATAGAGCCCATTGCCCTTTATGGTTGTGAGGTCTGGGGTCCGCTCACCAACCAAGACTTCACAAAATGGGACAAACAACAAATTGAGACTCTGCACGCAGAATTCTGCAAAAATATCCTCCGTGTACAACGTAGAACACCAAATAATGCATGCAGAGCAGAATTAGGCCGATACCCACTAATTATCAAAATCCAGAAAAGAGCTGTTAAATTCTACAACCACCTAAAAGGAAGCGATTCACAAACCTTCCATAACAAAGCCATCACCTACAGAGAGATGAACCTGGAGAAGAGTCCCCTAAGCAAGCTGGTCCTGGGGCTCTGTTCACAAACACAAACACACACTACAGAGCCCCAGGACAGCAGCACAATTAGACCCAACCAAATCATGAGAAAACAAAAAGATAACTACTTAACACATTGGAAAGAATTAACAAAAAAACAGAGCAAACTAGAATGCTATTTGGCCCTACACAGAGAGTACACAGCGGCAGAATACCTGACCACTGTGACTGACCCAAAATTAAGGAAAGCCTTGACTATGTACAGACTCAGTGAGCATAGCCTTGCTATTGAGAAAGGCCGCCGTAGGCAGACATGGCTCTCAAGAGAAGACAGGCTATGTGCTCACTGCCCACAAAATGAGGTGGAAACTGAGCTGCACTTCCTAACCTCCTGCCCAATGTATGACCATATTAGAGAGACATATTTCCCTCAGATTACACAGATCCACAAAGAATTCGAAAACAAATCCAATTTTGAAAAACTCCCATATCTACTGGGTGAAATTCCACAGTGTGCCATCACAGCAGCAAGATTTGTGACCTGTTGCCACGAGAAAAGGGCAACCAGTGAAGAACAAACACCATTGTAAATACACCCATATTTATGCTTATTTATTTGATCTTGTGTCCTTTAACCATTTGTACATTGTTAAAACACTGTATATATATATATAATATGACATTTGTAATGTCTTTACTGTTTTGAAACTTCTGTATGTGTAATGTTTACTGTTAATTTTTGTTGTTTTTCACTTTATATATTCACTTTGTATGTTGTCTACATCACTTGCTTTGGCAATGTTAACACATGTTTCCCATGCCAATAAAGCCCTTGAATTGAATTGAATTGAGAGAGCGGGAGGGGGGGTATTGGAACTGCTATCACATCGAAGTGGAAGTGTAAATGGAGGAGGATGTTGCCAGCTGGGAGTGAGAGGTTGTGTGACAATGGTTGACGGTGGTTCTGGTTCAGTGACATTGTGGTTGACAATGGGAACATTCCTCCCTGATAACCCCCTGAGGGGAACACACAGATGATGACGTCACCCACCACATTACTCACTGTTACAGCCAGGTGCACAAAGACATTCTCACCCAGAGAGGGGTGGGGCCAATTCAGAGTCAGACAGTGTTCAGTATTAAAGAAATACAGAATTTGATCCAGACAAAAACATATATTACTGGTAAAGACTAGTCTTCATTATATCTTCTTATATAATATCACATGTTATTGATAAAATGATACAATTATGGGCACCTATTTTGATAACTAATTATGAGCATGGGATTTTATTAGAATCAATGGATACCAGAATTGGTCGAAACAAAAACTCTATCACCGCTAAAATATCCAGAGGTGAACACAGGGCCTAACTGTATAGAGGGTGTTAGTTTACTGTCTCAGAGAAAAGGGAGTGTTGTCTAACTCCACTAGATGGCCCTCTAACCATACAGCATGTTGAGTCCTCACTCTCAGGCAACTGACAAGCCAGGCAATTACTCACAGGGAAATTAGGTCTGTGGATCATTTACTACTGCCTGCAGATGCAGCATATGCCAATGCCTCTTATGGAACAATTCAGTATCATGAATGGGACCACAGCGCCCAATATATAGGACTGGTGCAAAACTCCACTATTGCCCACTGTCCACAGTCATCAAAAACAAACAGGCTCTTACATAATCCAGTCTATATATTCCTCTTATTTATGCCAAACTAATCAATTAAGAGCCATCACTCCCTAGAAAATACAATGATAAGTCTTAGTGAGAGTCATAGAACGCAATGACATCCTGTGTATACACTCAGTGGCCAGTTAATTAGATACCGCACCCCGCTCATGAAAATAGTTCGCTCCTACAGACAGTGAGTCACATAGCTGTGGCTTGCAGTACAAAGCAGGCAGACAGGTATCGAGGCATTCAGTTACTGTTCCACTGAATGTCACAAGTGACCAAAGCGACTTTGAGCATGGTATGATCGCAGGCGCCAGGCGATTCAGTTCCACTATCTCAGAAACGTCCGGCCTCTGGGCTTTTCACGCACCACAGTGTCTAGGGTTTCCTGAGAATGGTGCCACAATAAATACAATACATTTCAATAGAAAGTTAGCAAAAATAGACAAGATGGAAAGGAAAATACCTGTCTATGTGTGAAAAAATCTCATTGATTAACTCTTTAGTCTTATCCCAGTTTACCTATTGCTTATGGCCTTCCCTACACCTAGCGACTTGTTTTTAAAATTATATGAGCAAAAAATATTTAATTTGATTTGGAACGGCAATATGAATTCGGAGGGCAGAAAGATTAAATATTAAAGCAGTAGACATCTCACTAAAGGCTTCAGTCATTCAAAAGTTGTACTTGAATCTGAACTGGTTCTCTAGAAGATTAGTATGAATGTCTCTGTAAGGACTGACGCCGGAGACAAGAAGCAGGTATGGGGAGGTGACATTTAATAAGTAACAGACAAAGAGCAAGACAGAAACAGCGCCAGCACACGGATACACAATGACAAACTACAATCAATGCAGCATCGGAGAACAGAGATGGGGAACTGACAAATATAGGGGAGGTAATAAACAGGTGATCGAGTCCAGGTGAGTCCAATCATACGCTGATGCTTGTGACGGGGAAAGGCAGGTGTGTGTACTGATGGTGGCAGGAGTGCTTAATGCTGGGGAGCTTGGCACGTGGAGGGAGAGTGAGAGCAGGAGTGACAATACCCCCCTCCAGGGGTGCCACCCGGTGTCCCACCTGGGCGGACTCTGGGCAAGTTGGCTGGGTGTAAAATCTGGACGAACCGGCAGAGGCGTGGGAGCCTGGCAAGCCGGCTGAGGCGTGACAGCCTGTTGATCCTGCTGAGGTGTGGGAGCTCGATGATCCGGCGGAGGCTTAGCAGCCTGACGAGCCAGCTGGAAATAAAAACCTGACGATCCGGCTGAGGACCGACGTGGGATGGGCGCCTTCAGAGCCAACCCGGGGCAAGAACTTCTCGAGCCAGCTAGGGCGTGACAGCCCGACGAGTTGGCTTAGGCACCCCCGGTTCCATTGGTGGCGGCCCCCGGACCCAACCAGAAAGCCAGCACTCCCCGATGCTTCGTATGATGGCTGTTGCATTCTATAAAGACCGATGCAGGAGATGAGAAGCAGGTCCGGGGATTCAACATTTAATGAGGAACAGATAAGGTACAATGACAGGAACAGCATCAGCACACGGGTATACAAAGACATACGGACATTAATGCAGCATCGGAGAACAGAGATGGAGAACTGACAAATATAGGGGAGGCAATAAACAGGTGATTGAGTCCAGGTGAGTCCAATCATACGCTGATGCTTGTGACGGGGAAAGGCAGGTGTGTGTACTGATGGTGGCAGGAGTGCGTAATGCCGGGGAGCTTGGCGCGCAAGAGAGAGTGGATACAGGCGTGACAGTCTCACCCTATCTTCAAGAATGGCCTTTTTCACTTTATTCCGATTACAACCTCTCACTTTCGATTATTTGAAAATTCAATAATTTCCAAAATATCGCTATTTTTAAAAGTTGGTTGCAATTTCAGTTTAAGTTTTAAAAAAGTATAATCTTTATAAATGATATGATAAATAGGACTGGTGGAGTTATGTCAGACATGTAGCTAACAAAAATATATGGAAATGTCTGCTCTACTCAAAAATAATACCAACTAATTGCAGCATTACCGCAAAAATGGAAGAGGCAAGCGGGAGGGGTAGAAAGTAAGGAACTTGTCTGTCGGCCCTGAATTAAAGACCAACATTGCCTAAAGAGAATTGTGATAAATGAAAAAGTATACCAGTTTCATTTAAGGACCAAAAAATGGACAGTTGTACCATATAGATTGCAAAATAGTTGTGAAGAGATTTTCGATGTACCAATTCCAAGGTACATAGTCAAATGACATGACGGCGGATTCCAAAATGTGAATTTTTCTATTTAAATTATTATACGAAATTCATGCAACCAATAGAATGTTATATATATGGGGGATACAACCATCCCAGATCTGCAGATGTTGCTGCGAAGAAACATAATCATTACATAATTTGGTTTGATACTGTCCATATGTAGCTTGTTTTTGGTCGCAGGTTTGGGAATAGCTGAAGAACATTTAGCTGGAGCTAACTCTGCATAGCCCTCATGGGTGATTTAAAAAGTCATAGTCAATCAATTAAAAATATAATAATACTCTTAGCAAAAATGTTATCTTTCATTTACAATATGTAGAATCTATGAGAATAGAAAGGTTCAGATCTTTTGTGAAACATCACAGGACAGTTGAAAAATATTTGGTAAATAGAAATCATAACTGGATGGTGTTCAGTGATAGATGGGAGGGATTGAGTGGAGCTGAAGGATGGGACTAAAAACAAACATAAGATAACTATTGTGAACTATACTGTATCTGTAAAATGTGTATAGTATGTATATAGTATGTATTTTGGGGCTGCAGGTATCCTACTGGTTAGAACATTGGGCTAGTAACCAAAAACTTGCTGGATCAAATCCCAGAGCTGACAAGGTACAACTCTGTCATTCTGCCCCTTAACAAGGCAGTTAGCACACTGTTCCCCAGTAGGCCATCATTGTAAATAAGAATTTGTTGTTAACTGACTTGCCTGGTTAAAGAAAAAGCTGGAAGTAGAAGCCTAAGAGTTGTTGTCCATTAGTTTACTCAGATTAGGGAGGTGGTAGGGTTAGGGAATATGATGAAGGAATATATATATATATATATATATATATATATATATATATATATATATATATATATATATATATATTATACACTGTACACTACCGTTCAAAGGTTTGGGTTCACTTAGGCCCATTATTAGCAACCATCCCTCCTGTGTTCCAATGGCACATTGTGTTAGCTAATTGATCATTAGAAAACCCTTTTGCAATTATGTTAGCACAGCTGAAAAATGTCTTGATTAAAGAAGCAATAAAACTGGCATTCTTTAGACTGGTTGAGTATTTGGAGCATCAGCATTTGTGGGTTCGATTACAGGCTCAAAATAGCCAGAAACAAAGACCTTTCTTCTGAAACTCATCCGTCTATTCTTGTTCTGAGAAATGAAGGCTATTCCATGCGAGAAATTGCCAAGAAACCGAAGATCTCGTACAACACGGTGTACTACTCCCTTCACAGATCAGCGCAAACTGGCTCTAAGCAGAATACAAAGATGAGTGGGAGGCCTCAGTGCACAACTGAGCAAGAGGACAAGTACATTAGAGTGTCTAGTTTGAGAAATAGACACCTCACAAGTCCTCAACTGGCAGTTTCGTTAAATAGTACCCGCAAAACACCAGTCTCAACGTCAACAGTGAAGAGGCGACTCCGGGATGCTGACCTTCTAGGCAGAGTTCCTCTGTCCACTGTCTGTGTTCGTTCGCCCATCTTAATCTTTTCTTTTCATTGGCCAGTCTGAGATATGGCTTTTTCTTTGCAACTCTGCCTAGAAGGCCAGCATCTCGGAGTCGCCTCTTCAATGCCAAATTGCTGCAAAGAAACCACTACTAAAGGACACCAAAAAGAAGAAGAGACTTGCTTGGCCAAAGAAACACGAGCAATGGACCTTAGACCGGTGGAAATCTGTCCTTTGGTCTGATGAGTCCAAATGTGAGATTTTTGGTTCCAACCGCTGTGTCTTTTTGAGACAGAGTAGGTGAACGGATGATCTCCGCATGTGTGTTTCCCACCATGAAGCCTGGAGGAGGAGGTGGGATGGTGTGGGGGTGCTTTGCTGGTGACACTGTCAGTGATTTATTTAGAATTCAAGGCACATAACCAGCATGGCTACCACAACATTCGGCAGTGATACGCCATCCCATCTGGTTTGTGCTTAGTGCAACTATCATTTGTTTTTCAACCGGACATTGACCCAACACACCTCCAGGCTGTGTAAGGGTTATTTGACCAAGAAGGAGAGTGATGGAGTGCTGCATCAGATGACCTGGCCTCCACAATCACCCGACCTTAACCCAATTGAGATGGTTTGCGATGAGTTGGACCGCAGAGTGAAGGAAAAGCAGCCAACAAGTGCTCAGCATATGTGGGAACTCCAGGTGAAGCTGGTGAGAGAATGCCAATAGTGTGCAAACCTGTCAACAAAGCAGAGGGGTGGCTACTTTGAAGAATCTAAAATTAATAGATTTGTTTAACACGTTTTTGGTTTATTTCATAGTTTTGATGTCTTCACTATTATTTCCCCCATCTAGTCAGCGGCAGTCCTGTGGACAAAACCAGCTCGTTGATGAGAGGTTGAAGGGGAATGGCAAGAATTGCGCAAGCTAACAGGCCAGACACAATCACGCAAACAGGTGCAGAACAAAAGTGATGTCATCTCGGAATGCACAACTCCTCATTCCTTGTCACGGAGGGCTATTGTAGTCGATGACCACACTAGCTTGAACTCCTATCATCTAAAAAAAGAAGAATAAGAAGTCTCCAGCGGGCACGTGATCACCAACACTGGACAATTGAGGAGTGGAAAATCAAGCCTGGTCTGACGAATCCGGTTCCTGTTGCGTCATGCTGATGGCAGAGTCAGGATTTGGCATAAGCAGCATGAGTCCATGGCCACATCCTGCACGGTTTCAACGATACAGCCTGGAAAGTGATAGTGTAATGGTGTGGGGTATGTTTTCCTGACACGTTAGGTCTGTTGATACCAATTGAGCAACGTTTCCACACCCCGGATAATTCAGGCTGTTTTGGAGGCAAACGGGGGTCCAACCCGGAACTAGATCAGTGTACCTAAAACTGGCCTCCGACTGTACATCATGCTGAGCTGAGAGGATGTCAGGGGATTTTAGAATAAAAGCCTCATCTGATCAGTGTGTACTGTATATCTGACACCAACAATAGAGCTACCCCCTGACATAGGCATCAGCAGTGACGTGTACACACGGCACGCCACACGCCACAGTACGCCACACGCCACGCCACACGCCACGGCACGCAGTCATCAAATCAGACTCTCTCAGCTCTCAGGATCAAACACCACCATGAGTCAGCCTTGGAAAGCAAGTAAAATATACATGCACACACAGGAGAGAAAGAGTGAAACGGAGCGGGTAGAGAAAGCCTGATGTAGAAAGTAGAGTAAAAGAGAATTGTGAAGAGAGGAGCAAGAAAGAAGAGGTGGGGTGAGAGAATGTGATGAGAGATGAGAGGGAAAGAAAGGAAAGAAAGACAAGAAAGATTAAGAGATGGATAAGCACAGAGATAGAGAGAAAGATGAGTCATACACGTCAGAGGGAGGGTTCAGAGGGTTTCTCTTCTGGGTTGTTCCTGGGTTTAGTGTCTGACTCCTCAATTACTGGTGAAGTGGTACAGTCATGTGACCTCTGACCCACGGCCTCACACACCTAAATATTTCACAGGTTGCTGACTGCTGAGCACAGCGAGATGAGGGGAGGGGGAAGGGGGGGTCAGTTGATGTGAGTTGCAGTGGAGAGAGGGATGGGCGTATGTCTGATTCTGACATCAGCATGCCAGGCGCAAGCACTCTCCCTCCTGATCTAGGCATCAGCTGTGCCGTGTACTCACGGCATGCCACACGGAACGCAGTCATCAAATCACAGCTCTCTCTCTCTCTCAGCTCTTAAGATCAAACACCACCATGAGTCAGTCCTGGAAAGCTACTGAAAAATACATTCACACACAGGAGAGAAAGAGTGAAATGGAAAGAGTGATGTAGAAAGTAGAGTGAAGGAGAATGTGAAGAGGGGGGTTGAGTCTTCTGGGTTGGTGCTGCAGTTAACAGTATATGCCTCCTGTATTACTGGTGAAGTGGTCCAATCATGTGACCTCTGACCCACGGCCTCACACACCTAAATATTTCACATGGTGCTGATTGCTGAGCACAGCGACATGGAGAGAGAGAGGGAGAGAGAACGAGAGAACGAGAGCGAGAATGAAGGAGAGAGAACGATAAAATGGTAGAACAACAGGGAGAAAAATATGACGTGCTGTATACGTATACACGCAATATTGATTGAAGTGTAGGTCTAAACATAGGGTTGGTGAATTCCTCAAGCAATCCCCTTGAGAAATAAAACAAGCAGTGGTCAAGTTGATGTTCTCACTTTTTCGAGAGATGAGGGGGAGGGGGAAGGGGGTTCAGTTGATTTGAGTTGCATTGACATACAGACACAGTGACTGTGGGGGCGGTGGAGAGAGGGATGGATAGATAGATAGAGAGAGAAAGAAAAGGGGCGGGCAGTGAGTGAACGATACAGCAATATATGGAGAGAAAGAGAGTTTCTCCATGGCTTATCAGGGTGCTTCAGGCACGTCGTGGGCTCAGTGGGGATGGGGCACTCTGGGTTTGACCCACAATGGTATTGGAGCCCTGCAGCCTACTGAGTGGCACTGGGCTGTACTGGATAACACATCACTGAGTTGTACTGGATAACACGTCACTGAGTGACACTGAGTTGTACTGGATAACACATCACTGAGTGACACTGAGTTGTACTGAATAACACATCACTGAGTTGTACTGGATAACACATCACTAAGTGGCACTGAGTTGTCCTGGATAACACATCACTGAGTGACACTGAGTTGTACTGGATAACACATCACTGAGTGACACTGAGTTGTACCGGATAACACATCACTGAGTGGTACTGGATAACACATCCCTGAGTGACACTGAGTTGTCCTGGATAACACATCACTGAGTGACACTGAGTTGTACTGAATAACACATCACTGAGTGGCACTGAGTGGTACTGGATAACACATCACTGAGTGGCACTGAGTTGTACTGGATAACACATCACTGAGTGGCACTGAGTTGTACTGGATAACACATCATTGAGTGACACTGAGTTGTACTGGATAACACATCACTGAGTGACACTGAGTTGTACTGGATAACACATCACTCAGTGACACTGAGTTGTACTGGATAACACGTCACTGAGTGACACTGGGCTGTACTGGATAACACATCACTGAGTGACACTGAGTTGTACCGGATAACACATCACTGAGTGACACTGAGTTGTACTGGATAACACATCACTGAGTGACACTGAGTTGTACCGGATAACACATCACTGAGTGGTACTGGATAACACATCACTGAGTGACACTGAGTTGTACCGGATAACACATCACTGAGTGACACTGAGTTGTACTGGATAACACATCACTGAGTGACACTGAGTTGTACCGGATAACACATCACTGAGTGACACTGAGTTGTACTGGATAACACATCACTGAGTGACACTGAGTTGTACCGGATAACACATCACTGAGTGGTACTGGATAACACATCACTGAGTGACACTGAGTTGTACTGGATAACACATCACTGAGTTGTACTGGATAACACATCACTGAGTGACACTGAGTTGTCCTGGATAACACATCACTGAGTGTCACTGAGTTGTACTGGATAACACATCACTGAGTGACACTGAGTTGTACTGGATAACACATCCCTGAGTGACACTGAGTTGTACTGGATAACACATCACTGAGTGACACTGAGTTGTACTGGATAACACATCACTGAGTGACACTGAGTTATACTGGATAACACATCACTGAGTGACACTGAGTTGTACTGGATAACACATCACTGAGTGACACTGAGTTGTACTGGATAACACATCACTGAGTGACACTGAGTTGTACTGGATAACACATCACTGAGTGACACTGAGTTGTACTGGATAACACATCACTGAGTGACACTGAGTTGTACTGGATAACATGCCATTCTGAGTTCTCCAGTAACACAGTGATGAAGCACTGGCCTGGATGCTAATGTGGGTTAGCAGTGGAAATGTAGGAAACTAATTGCCTGGACAAGAGAGTTCAGTGAATTCGGTTAAACTCGCACTTGGTTTTGGACCTTGTGCGGATAGGAGGCTATTGGAAATGTGGCTTATTAGTTGGGTTTTTCCACGAATAAAGTACATTTTGGGTAGTGCCATAAAGAGCACAATATTATTAAACTTCATAAAAAAACATGTTTTCCCATCTCAAGGGGTAAAGTAAACAAATTACTATAATAAGTGCCAATTCAGTGCCATTAAAGTAACAGGTTTGACCAAAACAGGTCTGACGTTTTCATCTTACATTTTTATTTTTTATTTCACCTTTATTTAACCAGGTAGGCCAGTTGAGAAAAGGTTCTCATTTACAACTGTGACCTGGACAAGATAAATCAGAGCAGTGCGACAAAAACAACACAGTTACACATGGGATAAACAAACGTACAGTCATTAACAATAGAAAAATCTATGTACAGTGTGTGCAAATGAAGTAAGGAGGTAAGGCAATAAATGGGCCAATAGTGGCGATGTAATCACAATTTACACTGGAGTGATATATGTGCAGATGAGGATGTGCAAGTAGAAATACTGCAAAAGAGCAGAAAAACTAAAACAAATATGGGGATGAGGTAGGTAGTTAGAGAGATAGGCTATTTACAGATGGGCTGTGTACAGCTGCAGCGATCGGTAAGCTGCTCTGACAGTGTCACGTTCTGACCTTTATTTCCTTTGTTTTGTATTTATTTAGTTGGTCAGGGCGTGAGTTGGGTGGGCAGTCTATGTTTGTTTTTCTATGTTTTGGGGCATTTCTATGTTTCGGCCTAGTATGGTTCTCAATCAGAGGCAGGTGTCATTAGTTGTCTCTGATTGAGAATCATACTTAGGTAGCCTGGGTTGCACTGTTTGTTTGTGGGTGATTGTCTATGTTGTAGCTTCACGGTCGTCATTTGTTTATTGTTTTGTATGCAGTGTCAGTACTTTCTTGATTAAAGATTTACCATGGACACTTACCACGCCGCATATTGGTCCTCTGATCCGTTTCGCCTCTCCTCTTCAGATGAAGAGGAGGAAATCCGTGACAGAATCACCCACCCAACTCGGACCAAGCGGCGTGGTAAACAGCAGCGACGACAGCAGCAGCAGCAGCAACAACAGCGGCCAGCATCACAGGACTCCTGGACATGGGAGGAGATACTGAACGGAGAGGGACCCTGGGCACAGGCTGGGAAACATCGCCGTCCGAAATCAGAGCTGGAGGCAGCGAAAGCTGAGCGGCGGCGATATGAGGAGGCAGCACAGCAGTGCGACAGGTACGAGAGGCAGCCCCAAATTTTTTTTTTTTGGGGGGCAGACGAGGTGTGGTACTAAGCCAGGTAGCAGACCTGAGCTCACTCCTCGTGCTTATTATAAGCAGCGCATTACTGGTCAGGCACCGTGTTATGCGGTTAAGCGCACGGTGTCGCCAGTGCGTGCCCATAGCCCGGTGCGCTATAGGGCAGCCCCCCGAAAGTGCCATGCGAGTGTGGGCATTGAGCCAGGGCGTATGGTGCCTGCTCAGCGGGTCTGGTCGCGGTACGCAGTTTTGGTCCAGGTTATCCTGCGCCGGCTCTGCGTGCTGTGTCTCCGGGCGCTGGGAGGGTGCAGTGCGTCCTCTGCCTGCACTCCGCTCGTGCCGGGCAAATGTGGGAGTGGAGCCTAAGGGAGAGGTGCGTGTAGTAAGCACTAGATCTCCCGTGCTTACCCACAGCCCGGTTCAACCTGTGCCTGCACTCTGGAGGGTCCGGGCTAGAGTAGTTGTCCAGCCTGGGGAAGTGGTGCCAAGGTTGCGCACCAGAGCTCCAGTGCTCCCCACAGCCCGGTCCTTCAGGTGCCTCCTAACACCAAGCCTCCTGAGGGTCTCCCCAGCCTGGTGGTTCCTGTGGCAGCCCCACGCACCAGGCTGTCTCTCTGTCTCCTCCCTGCAGGTGGTCCTGTCTGTCCGGCGCCGCTGCCGGAGTCTCCCGCCTGTCCGGCGCTGCTGCCGGAGTCTCCCGCCTGTCCGGCGCTGCTGCCGGAGTCTCCCGCCTGTCCGGCGCCGCTGCCGGAGCCTCCCGCCTGTCCGGCGCCGCTGCCGGAGCCTCCCGCCTGTCCGGCGCCGCTGCCGGAGCCTCCCGCCTGTCCGGCGCCGCTGCCGCTGCCTCCCGCCTGTCCGGAGCCTCCCGCCTGTCCGGCGCTGCTGCCGGAGCCTCCCGCCTGTCCGGCGCCGCTGCCGGAGCCTCCCGCCTGTCCGGCGCCGCTGCCGGAGCCTCCCGCCTGTCCGGAGCCTCCCGCCTGTCCGGGCGCCGCTGCCGGAGCCTCCCGCCTGTCCGGCGCCGCTGCCGGAGCCTCCCGCCTGTCCGGCGCCGCTGCCGCTGCCGGAGCCTCCCGCCTGTCCGGCGCTGCTGCCGGAGCCTCCCGCCTGTCCGGAGCCTCCCGCCTGTCCGGCGCTGCTGCCGGAGTCTCCCGCCTGTCCGGCGCCGCTGCCGGAGTCTGAGGCGCCAGAGCCCGTCAGCCCAGAGGCGCCAGAGCCCCTCTGTCCAGAGGTTCTGCCCCTCTGTCCAGAGGTTCTGCCCCTCTGTCCAGAGCTTCTGCCCCTCTGTCCAGAGCTTCTGCCCCTCTGTCCAGAGCTTCTGCCCCTCTGTCCAGAGCTGCCCCTCAGGGGTGGCCATGGTGAGAAAGCCACGGAGGCGGACAATAAGGCGGACTAAGACAATGGTGAAGTGGGGTCCGCGTCCTGCGCCAGAGCCGCCACCGCGGACAGACGCCCACCCAGACCCTCCCTATAGGTCAAGGTTTTGCGGCCGGAGTCCGCACCTTTGGGGGTACTGTCACGTTCTGACCTTTATTTCCTTTGTTTTGTATTTATTTAGTTGGTCAGGGCGTGAGTTGGGTGGGCAGTCTATGTTTGTTTTTCTATGTTTTGGGGCATTTCTATGTTTCGGCCTAGTATGGTTCTCAATCAGAGGCAGGTGTCATTAGTTGTCTCTGATTGAGAATCATACTTAGGTAGCCTGGGTTGCACTGTTTGTTTGTGGGTGATTGTCTATGTTGTAGCTTCACGGTCGTCATTTGTTTATTGTTTTGTATGCAGTGTCAGTACTTTCTTGATTAAAGATTTACCATGGACACTTACCACGCCGCATATTGGTCCTCTGATCCGTTTCGCCTCTCCTCTTCAGATGAAGAGGAGGAAATCCGTGACAGACAGCTGACACTTAAAGTTAGCGAGGGAAATATAAGTCTCCAACTTCAGTGATTTTTGCAATTCGTTACAGTCATTGGCAGCAGAAAACTGGAAGGAAAGGAGGCCAAAGGGGGTGTTGGCCTTGGGGACAACCGGTGAGATATACCTGCTGGAGCGCGTGCTACGGTGCAACGGTGTTGCTATGGTGACCAGTGAGCTGAGATAAGGTGGAGCTTTACCTAGCAAAGACTTATAGATGACCTGGAGCCAGTGGGTTTTGGCGACGAATATGTAGCGAGGACCAGCCAACGGGAGCATACAGGTCGCAGTGGTGGGTGGTATATGGGGCTTTGGTGACAAAACGGATGGCACTGTGATAAACTGCATCCAATTTGCTGAATAGAGTGTTGGAGGCTATTTTGTAAATTACATCGCTGAAGTCTATCAGCCATAACTCCCAATGTGATGGGGAATGGAAGTTTGTTGTGTGCAACAGGGATGGGAAATTGAATGCAAGGTCCACAAAAAAACATTTCTAGCCTATCTACTGTATAATAGTCATCATAGTGTAAAAGCAGGTGAGCTGGTTCTACTCTTTTTGGCCATTTTGTGGTGGAAGACTGTCGAACATAACACATCAACCCTGTTACCCATAGATACAGTATGTTCGATGTTTCTTTTGAAAAAAAGATTTCCAACAAGAGTTCAGTTCACGAAACAAGGTTGACTTTAAAATGAGGGACAGATGTAAATTTATCACTAATCTCATGAAATAAATAACCATCTTGAGAAATTGATTTTTCATCAAAATAAGATAACTAGGACTTTACAATGATGGTAAAAACTTGGATAATTTCTCGGGTTAAGTGGGTTAAAATCTTCCTAGAAGTCGAAAAAAATATGACGAGGGCCACATGCAGATTTTTGGCACATTAGCAAGTCTAAATTCATATTTTTTTTTAAATCTGATTGATAGAATTTTCCGTTTGGTCTACATTAAAGGGCACTTCATTTAAAGATATTATCCTGTACCTTTGAAAGTAGCGCCCACGTGACAAAATTGCTATGTTACAAATGTGCAGATTTGTACACCGTGTTATTGCTCCCTTTCTCGCACTACTATGTGTGTGTCTTGCTAGCTGTCAATCAAATTGTGAGGGGGTGAAGCCCCTTTGGCTTAAACTCATATTGCTAGGGGGCTGGCTCACGTGGGGTAAATCTAGGGAAAATCACACTGCACAGCTTCCAGAAAACGGTCAATTTCAAGCAAGGGATTTTGTGGCTAATATTGAGGTAAAACAGTAATTCTGCTCATAGATTATGCATGTATGAACTACACAAATAAAATAAAATTGTATTTGTCAAATGCTTCGTAAACAACAGTTGTAGAACAACAGTGAAATGCTTACTTACGGGCCCATCCCAACAATACAGAGAGAAAAATACAAATAATAATAGTAAAATAATAAAACGAGCAATAAAAGCACAATTAGTAATGATAACTTGGCTATATACTCGGGGTAAAAGTACCAAATCGATGTGCAGGGGTACAATGCAATTGAGGTAGATTTGTACAAATACAGGGAACTCCAAATGTACTGGGACAGTGACAAACGTGTTGTTGTTGTGGCTCTGTACACCAGCATTTGATTTGAAATTATACAATGACTATGAGGTTAAAGTGCAGACCTTATTCTAAAATGGATTAAATAAATATTTTCTCTCCTCAATCTACACACAATACCGCATAATGACAGGTTTTTTAGAAATGTTTAAAAATGTATTAAAAAAATATTTACATAAGTATTCAGACCCTTTGCTATGAGACTCGAAATTGAGCTCAGGTGCATCATGTTTCCTTTGATCATCCTTGAGATGTTTCTACAACTTGATTGGAGTCCACCTGTGGTAAATTCAATTGATTAGACGTGATTTGGAAAGGCACACACCTGTCTATATAAGGTCCCACAGTTGAGGGTGCATGTCAGAGCAAAAACCAAACCATGAAGTCAAAGGAATTGTCCGTAGAACTCCAAGACAGGATTATGTCCAGGCACAGATATGGGGATGGACACCAAAACGTCTCTGTAGCATTGAAGGTCCCCAAAAACACACTGGCCTCCATCATTCTTAAATGGAAGAAGTTTGGAACCACCAAGACTCTGGCCAGACTGAGCAATCGAGGGAGAAGGGCCTTGGTCAGGGAGGTGACCAAGAACCCGATGGCCACTCTGATGGAGCTCTAGAGTTCCTCTGTGGAGATGGGAGAATCTTCCAGAAGGACAACGATCTCTGCAGCACTCCATCAATCAGGTCTTTATGGTAGAGTGGCCAGAAGTAAGCCACTCCTCAGTAAAAGGCACATGACAGTCCGCTTGGAGTTTGCCAAAAGGCACCTAAAGGACTCTCAGACCATGATAAACAGGATTTTCTGGCCTGATGAAACCAAGATTGAACTCTCTGGCCTGAATGCAAAGCTTCACATCTGGAGGAAACCTGGCATCCTTCCTACGGTGAAGCACGGTGGTGGCAGCATCATGCTATGGGGATGTTTCTCAGGGACTGGGAGACTAGTCAGAATCGAGGAAAAGATGAACGGAGCAAAGTACAGAGAGATCCTTGATGAAAACCTGCTCCAGAGCATTCAGGACCTCAGACTGGGGCGAAGGTTCACCTTCCAACAGGACAACGACACTAAACACACAGCCAAGACAAGCAGGATGGGCTTCGGGACAAGACTATGAATGTCCTTGAGTGGCCCAGCCATAGCCCAGACATGAACCTGATCGAACAGCTCTGGAGAGACCTGAAAATAGCTGTGCAGCGACGCTCCCCATCCAACCTGACAGTGCTTGAGAGGAACTGCAGAGAAGAATGGGAGAAACTCCCTAAATACAGGTGTGTCAAGATTGTAGCGTCATATCCAAGAAGACTCAAGGCTGCAATCGCTGCCAAAGGTACTTCAACAAAGTACTGGGTAAAGGTTCTGAATACTTATGTAATTGTGATAGTTCAGCTTTTTATTTTGAATAACTTTGCAAAATTTAAAAAAAAAACTTTTTTGAATTGCCATTATCAGGTATTGTGTGTAGATTGATGGAAAAAGTCAAGGGGTCTGAATACTTTCCGAATGTGTATTAAAGTAGTCAAAAGTTTGGTATTAGGGTCCATATTCCTGGCACACAATGACTACATCATTGTGACTTTAGGGCTGGGCAGTATACCATATTCTACTATATACCGCTAATATATATATATATATATATATATACCGGTTTACGTTTTTATTTTACCTTCTATAACTGTATTTTTGGTTTGGTTTGTTAAATGTGATACACTGCTCCATTTTTGTAGTTTACTCCGTGACTTGAGTCAACTCTCTCCCTATCACAAAGCCCCCTCTCACTCACGGAGCAGTTGTTTCTCGACCACGAGATCATTTACCAACGGTTCGCTCTTCGGTCTGAATGGTCGATGAAGCAGATGCAACAACATGTTGACAACGATACAGCTCTCCACCTTGCTTCTTAATATAAATCCATTCTATAATTACACTATAAGTTAGTGTATGTTACTGTCTGCAAACAGCTAGCTAGTTTGCAGACAACGCTAATCGCTAGTTAGCTGGCTTTTTGCCCACTATTACATTCTAACTATAAAATTCAAAAATGATTTATCTTTCCATGATTCCAACAGTTCACCCAAGTGTTTTGATCTAAATTGCAAGTCAAATCACAATTGCAATATTTTGTAAAAAATAAGGCCTAGATTTTTTTGGGCCATATCTTGCAGCCCTACATGGCGGTGTGGAAATGGTCTCAAATGAGATCAACTTTTGGTTGAAGTTGAATTGAACAGTATAAAACAATCAGAATGGAGAAAGCCCTATTGAAAACACTTAGAATTTGTGTTGCCACACATGTACAACTCATAAAGCAAATTAGGACTTATATTATCATTCAAAAACATAAAATACTGTCAAATACCGTCATACGGTAAAATAAGAGAATGATTTTTTGTTGTTGCTGATATTTTGGCCATATCATCCAGCCCTATGTGACTTTACAAACTTGTCCTGCCCAATAGAATGGTAAATAATGTATTGTTTCATTTTGGTGTCACTTTTATTTTAAATAAGAATAGAATATATTTCTAATCACTTCTACAGTAATGTGGATGCTTCCATGATTACGGATAATCCTGAATGAATCGTGAATAATGATGAATGAATAATGATGAGTGAAGAATGAATCGTGATTAATGAATCGTGAATAATGATGAGTGAATAATGATGAGTGAAGAATGATGAGTGAAGAATGATGAGTGAAGAATGAGTGAAGAATGTGAAGAATGATGAGTGAAGAATGTACAATGTGCTTGCTGTAATAATGACTATAGGTTTAGTTGCTTGTGTTCTCATTTAAAATTGTACAATCTCTCTGTCTCGCTCTCTCTCTCCTTGAAATACTTCCTAGTTGCCAAAGCAATTAGCAAACAATTTCTACTTAAAATATCAAAGGGACGCAAAATGTACTCTATTCATGGAACGACCTAGCTATTGAATGGAAACCTATTGCATTTTAGGCCTGTTTAAGATAAACATTTGGATCAATTCCTGTCACAACCTAACCCAGTAACAACAGTACTTGACAATATAGACACTATCAGATTAGTATTTAACCTTCAGAGCCGGGTTTTGAAACACAGGAACACAAGCCAAATGGTGACCTATACGGAAACAAACTGCACACACTAAGACATCAACATGGTATGGAATTACTTCCTTCAAGACAAGAGGCTCTACTAAGTCCATCTAATCTGACAGCCATTGTTGTATGTGGGGGTGATTGACTAGTTTTTCTTGTTTTTAATTTTAATCCCTCTCTTCCGGTAATCCATCCCCTGCCTCTGAACAAAATGAAAACAGGAAATGAGATGACCACCTTGGAGCGGTGCAATGTTGCCATGGGTGACACTTACTGAATTGCCTTACGCGCTATAAACACCTCAGCTCCACGGCAACCAGGTGAGGCGTTTGCCAGGGCAATATCATCCTTTGGCGTGCAGCACTAGCCTGGGTACCAGTCTGTTTAGCTAGCATTTCACTCCTTGTACTCTGTGTCATACGCCATTAGCATTACAAGTGTGCCAAGGACTGGAATGATAGCGTGGAATGATAGCTAAACAGAGTGGTACCCAGACTACTAGAGCAGAGGGTAGATGGATTTCACCGTAAATTGTGATTGTGTATGTATGTATGGTGTGGTATACATCAAAACACTGGCTCTCTAACACACTTCAACACTCATGTGTGACTTTCAAAATGCAGAGAGGAAAGGGGGAGAGAGAATGAAAGACTGACAAGATCCATTCATCTTTCTATTAGTCCTTCAATGAGTCCTCTACACATCACTCAAAACCTCTCTTTGATTCTGACACTTAATTTGTCAGATGTGAGTTTATCTGTGAAGAGGGAGGGAATGAGGGCTGGAACGAGGAAGGGAGAGAGAGGGGAAGGGGGAAATTGAGAGAGGGCTAGGGAGATGAAAAATAAAACAAATTGATAAAGAGCCCTTATCTTACAGCTTGCTGGCTATGCTTTCACACATTCATCCTTTCTCTCCCTGTAGCATCTCTCTCTCTCTCTCTCTCTCTCCCTCTCTCACTATAGCATCTCTCTCTCTGTAGCATCTCTCTCTCTCTCTCTCTCACTGTAGCATCTCTCTCTCTTTCACTGTAGCACCTCTCTCTCACACTGTAGCATCTCTCTCTCTCTCTCACTGTAGCATCTCTCTCTCACTCTCTCTCTCTCACTGTAGCATCTCTCTCTCTCTCTCTCTCACTGTAGCATCTCTCTCTCTCTCTCTCACTGTAGCATCTCTTTCTCTCTCTCACTGTAGCATCTCTCTCTCTCGCTCTCTCTCTCTCTCTCACTGTAGCATCTCTCTCTCTCTCTTTCTCTCTGATGCCACAGTTTATGCTTGCAGGCATAGAGGAGACCAGCCAATCCGTTCAGCAGAACCCCTCTGTGCCAGTGCCTCTCCCCAACTCACGTCAGCACCCTTCATGCCATGTTAAAGGACCAAACACAACACACAACCCAGGCTAGGAAAGAGAATATAGAGAGAGACAGAGACAGAGACAGAGACTATTTACACATCGTTACAACACTGTATTTAGCCATAATATGACATTTGAAATGTCTCTATTCATTTGGAACTTTTGTGAGTGTAATGTAACTGTACTTGTTTTGTTGTTTATTTCACTTTTGTTTATCTATTTCAATTGCTTTGGCAATGTGAACATATGTTTCTTATAGCAATAAAGCCCTTGAATTGAGAAAGAGAGCCATGGCAGCAATCTGAGCCCAACATGGCTAAATATCTATATTGATGAATTTGCAAAACAGTTGGAGCTATCTACAGCTCCTGGGATCTTCCTAGACAACAAAGAAATGAAGCTCCTTCTCTATGCAGATGACCTGGTCTCGTTATCTCCAACAAAACAGGGGTTACAGCAAAGCCTGCCGGGGTCAGATGCCTACTGCCAAAACTGGGCACTGACACTGAACATGTGCAAAACAAAAATGATGATCTTCCAAAAGAAAGATATATAAGATAAAGATAAATACCACTTCACCCTAGGAGAGGTCAAAATTGACATCACCACTAATTATACCTATATCGGTCTTAACATCAGAGCATCGGGACGGTTCAACACCGCTATCAAAACACTGGAAGAGAAAGCAAGGAGCGCATACTACTAAATAAAGGAATCAATAAACAAATGTTGCCCTCCTATCAAAATCTGAGTACAAATATTTGACTACATAATCCAACAAACCTGGCTGTATAGCAGTGAAATATGGGCCCACTATTATAGTCAAAATACACATCATGGGACAAAGCACTCTGCACCTTGAATTTTGCAAATACATCCTACATGTACACATAAATTCCATTAACCACGCATGCAGGGCAGAACTAGAAAGAATTCCTCTTCTACTGCCCACTGAAAAAAGGGCATGCAAATCTGGGTGTACCTAGCCCAATCACATGTAGGGTCATACAAACACAGAGCATTAATGGACAACAGCCTCTACCCAGAGAGTGACCCCTTAGCAAAACTGGCCAAAAACACAAGATTGCAATGAACACAAGTGATCTGGCTCCAAAGGCAATACTTAACCATCTGGAGCTGAATAAGAACCTGTGGAAAAGACCCCATACAAAGAAAAACCTTAACCAAATAGAGAGTTAACAATCATAGCCTGGCAATGGAAACCGGACACCATTAAAAAACATAGCTGGCCAAAGACTTTGTCATCACTGTGGGTCAGGAGAGATAGAAAGTGAAGAACGCTTTCTAATCACCTGCCCCAAATATATATTTAATATATATAGTAGTCTCTGGCTAGCCATGTTTTCTGATGGCGTCCGGTTTCAATTAGAGACTCCTTCTTCCCCAAATTCAAAATGAAAAGCAAATCAAATCAATCAAGCAAAGCCAAACTTTGTATACTTTTAGGGGAATGGTCTAATATTATAGAGTTGGCAGCACAGTATGTCACAGCTTGCTACAAGCTAAGGGAAACAGAAATTGTACTATACAGAAGAAAAATACAAACGCAACATGTAAAGTGTTGGTCCCATGTTTCATGAGCTGAAATAAAAGATCACAGAAATGTTCCAGATGCACAAAAATCTTATTTTTCTCATATTTTGTGCACAAATGTGTTTACATCCCTGTTAGTGAGCGTTTCTCCTTTGCCAAAATAATCCATCCACCTGACAGGTGTGGCGTATCAAGAAGTTGATTAAAGAGCATGGTCATAACACAGGTGCACCTTCTGCTGGGGACAATAAAAGGCCACTCTAAAATGTGCAGTTTTGTCACACAACACACAATGTTTCAAGTTTTGAGGGAGCATGAAATTGGTGTGCTGACTGCAGGAATGTCCACCATCTATCATAATCCGCCTCCTAAGTAATTTTAGAGAATTTGTCAGTACTTCCATTTGGCCTCACAACCGCAGACCACATGTAATCTGTGTGATCGTCTGAGACCAGCCACTAGGACAGATGAATGAAGCTATTCTTATTGTTGTCACTGTTGTTTTCATATATATTTTTTACGTGTATCACTTCGCATCGGCAAGATTGAGAGAGATAGAGACAGAGAGAGATAGAGACAGAGACAGAGAGATAGAGACAGAGAGACAGAGAGATAGAGAGAGACAGAGAGAGATAGAGACAGAGAGAGATAGAGACAGAGACAGAGAGACAGAGAGATAGAGACAGAGAGATAGAGACAGCGAGAGATAGAGACAGAGAGAGATAGAGACAGAGAGAGACAGAGAGAGATAGAAACAGAGAGAGATAGAGACAGAGAGATAGAGACAGAGAGACAGAGAGAAAAAAGTATCCTTCTTTAACCTGTCTCCTCCCCTTCATCAACACTGAGTGGATTTAACAAGTGACATCAATAAGGGATCATAGCCTTCACCTGGATTTACCTGGTCGGTCTATGTTATGGAAAGAGCAGGTTTTGTACACTCAGTGTATATCTCTGGACTCATCATTGCTGTATTATATCCTTCATGCTATGCATTCACATATGGGTCCACTCAATTTTAGAATAAGACCGTAGTGTAAGAAAATGTGGAAAAATTCAAGGGATCTAAATACTGTCCGAATGTATATTGTATATGTACGGTATATGTTTGTCTGCATAGGTACAGTATGTGTACATACTTTGGGGCAAAAAAGTATTTAGTCAGCCACCAATTGTGCAAGTTCTCCCACTTAAAAAGATGAGAGAATGAATTTGCAAATAAATTCATTAAAAATCCTACAATGTGATTTTCTGTTTTTTTTCTTCTCATTTTGTCTGTCATAGTTGAAGTGTACCTATCATGAAAATTACAGGCCTCTTTCATCTTTTTAAGTGGGAGAACTTGCACAATTGGTGGCTGACTAAATACTTTTTTGCCCCACTGTACACTACATGACCATATGTATGTGGACACCTGCTCGTCGAACATCTAAGTCCAAAATCCTGGGCTTTAATATGGAGTTGGTCCCCCCTTTGCTGTTATAACAGCCTCCACTCTTCTGGCAAGGCTTTCCACTAGATGTTGGAACTTTGCTGCGGTGATTAGTTCCATTCAGCCACAAAAGCATTAGTGAGGTGGCGCACTGATGTTGGACAATTAGGCCTGGCTCGCAGTCGCCGTTCCAATTCTACCAAAAGGTTTTCGATGGGATTGAGGTCAGGGCTCTGTGCAGGCCAGTCAATTTCTTCCACACCGATCTCGACAAACCATTTCTGTATGTACCTCGCTTTGTGCACGGGGGCATTGTCATGTTGAAACAGGAAAGGGCCTTCCCCAAACTTTTGCCACAAAGTTGGAAGCACAGAATCATCTAGAATGTCATTGTACGCTGTAGTGTTAAGGTTTCCCTTCACTGGAACTAAGGGGCCGAGCCCGGAACATGAGAAACAGCGCCCGAACCATGAGAAACAGCCCCAGACCATTATACCTCCTCCACCAAACTTTACAGTTGGCACTATGCATTTGGGCAGGTATCGTTCTCCGGGTGTCCGCCAAACCCCAGGGGGCAGCATTTTTTATATTATACATTTTTTTGTGCGCTACGCGCTTCAGCACTCAGCATTCAAGCACTCGGTCGTCCCTATGACGGTGCCACTTTGAAAGTCACTGAGCTCTTCAGTAAGGCCATTCTACTGGCAATGTTTGTCTATGGAGATGGCATTACTGTGTGCTCGATTGTATACACCTGTCAGCAACGGGTGTGGCAGAAATAGCCTAATCCACCGTTTTGAAAGGGTGTCCACATACTTTTGTATATGTAGTGTACGTGTGTGTGTTTATGGCACGTGTGTGTCCATGACAGGTGTGTGTGTGTTTATGGCACGTGTGTGTTCATGACAGGTGTGTGTGTGTTTATGGCACGTGTGTGTCCATGACAGGTGTGTGTGTGTTTATGGCACGTGTGTGTTCATGACAGGTGTGTGTGTGTTTATGGCACGTGTGTGTTCATGACAGGTGTGTGTGTACACGTGCCTGCCTGTGTTCTCCGGTGGGAAGTGTAGGTATCAGAGGCCCTGTGATTAAAGGCTAAGGGGGGCAGCTAAGGGCCAAGTGAGTGCTGGTGTACATTGTGACAGGGTCTTGATCCCAACAGTAGAGGAAAGGCATCAGGTAACATGGAGACTCTCCAGTCTCTCTCTCACTATCAGTCTAATGTCAGTGGCTGTAATGTCCATTCCTCGTCTGTCTGTCTGTCTGTCTGTCTGTCTGTCTGTCTGTCTGTCTGTCTGTCTGTCTGTCTGTCTGTCTGTCTGTCTGTCTGTCTGTCTGTCTGTCTGTCTGTCTGTCTGTCTGTCTGTCTGTCTGTCTGTCTGTCTGTCTGTCTGTCTGGGTAGAGCTGTTATACACACTGAAAGGCCTTTTCGATATTCCACACTGAAAGCCCAGATACCATAATGGTATAGTATCACTAAGAGCATTTGGAAAACTATACAATCACAGAACTACATATGACAGTGGATGCTGTCCTGACTCCACATATCATATGACTGTGTTACTGGGTTGCTGTGTACTGTAATGTGAGCCATAGTGGACAGGAGACTCGAGTGTCTGTAACCTGAAACCCTGTTCCACTTGGCTTACAGCACTCCCGTAAAGAAGACATGTTGCTTCCGGATCTCAGCAAGACAACCATCTTTTCTAGCTAACTCAATTTAGATTTACCGGTTTGTTAATAGGAGGTCAAAAGAGACTAACATTTGGGGGAGGTTGTGTGAAACGCAGGGACAGAAAGGGAAAGAACAGTGAAGGAGTTTATGTGTGGGCCAATGTTTATGTGTGAGTCAAAGAGAGTGTGGATTTTTGCATGTGTTTCAATGTGAGAGATCCCCAGAGATGATAGGCGAGACTGTCTCAGGCTACGTAGACTATGTGTGGTCACTCTTCCATATTTGCTCTTCGGAAGTTTATCTTTTCCAGTCTAAAATATATATTAGCTATAGCAGCCAACAGTCAAACAGACAACACTACTCTGTGAAAAAATAGCAACACTAGCCACATTGTCAACTAAGAGCATCGCTCACAGCTAATGAGCATCGGCCACAGTTAAAGAGCATCGCCCAGAGTTAACGAGCATCACCCACAGTTAACGAGCATCGCCCACAGCTAACGAGCATCGCCCACAGCTAACGAGCATCGCCCATAGTTAAAGCGCATCGCCCACATTTAAAGAGCATCGCTCACAGTTAACGAGCATTGCCCACAGTTAACGAGCATCGCCCACAGCTAATGAGCCTTGCCCACAGCTAACGAGCCTTGCCCACAGCTAACGAGCATCGCCCACAGCTAACGAGCCTCGCCCACAGCTAACGAGCATCGCCCACAGTGAGCATTAGGCTGTTGTTAAGGCATGCAATGTGAAGAGAATAATGCTGCTTTAGTGACAGGAAGTGCTAACAAGAAAGATAGCGCTCAGACAAGAAAACACAAGACTAATGTCCATAGTGTACAAGTACCCTCATTCCCAACTCCTGAAGTAAGCAGCCAAACTGGGCCCCGGTGGCCCCTGCCTAGCACAGCAGCACATACACAGGTCACATTACACAGCTGATCTGTGATCCCTATGATCCTTCTCTCTGTCTCTCTCTCTCTCTCAGGTTACTACAGAGGCTTGTACATCACCACATGACATTTGAGCACTCTGTGCTGGTGTTCACGCTCCTCCTAAAATTTAGTCACTGCGAGGTATGTACAGTAGCTGTAGTATTAGTCATCCTATGACAGTGCATAACAACTGGAGGGATAAACAGCATTGCCTGGCTGGGAAACTCCCATTCATCAGACAGAGAGCAGACAAACAGAGCTGTGTGTTTCAGAGAGCCTGGGGCTGGCTGTAGTATAGTGCGACTGCATCATATTCACTACACATGAACACACTCCTGAAGGTGTACAGTCCAGTACAGTACAGTACAGTACAGTCCATAGGCCACAAAATAACCTTATTCAGCAGCGGAAAACTAGCAATACAATAGCCTTTGACTAACTGAAATGATAACACAACATACTACTTGACTGTTCTACAGACTAGCAGCTGGTGAATGGGTGTCACCATCAACATGGCTATTCAGAGAGAATAGAGTTTAATCAGACTCAAAATAATGTAGCACTCTACTCAGAATAAGTCACTCCGAGACCTCTGCTGCTGTAACCCTTTGTGGTTGAGAAGGAGATAGTCAGGGGCATATGACAGATAGTCAGGGGCATATGACAGATAGTCAGGGGCATATGACAGATAGTCAGGGGCATATGACAGACAGTCAGGGGCATATGACAGATAGTCAGGGGCATATGACAGATAGTCAGGGGCATATGACAGATAGTCAGGGGCATATGACAGATAGTCAGGGGGGCATATGACAGATAGTCAGGGGCATATGACAGATAGTCAGGGGCATATGACAGATAGTCAGGGGCATATGACAGATAGTCAGGGGCATATGACAGATAGTCAGGGGCATATGACAGATAGTCAGGGGCACATGACAGACAGTCAGGGGCATATGACAGATAGTCAGGGGCATATGACAGATAGTCAGGAGCATATGACAGACAGTCAGGGGCATATGACAGATAGTCAGGGGCATATGACAGATAGTCAGGGACATATGACAGATAGTCAGGGACATATGACAGATAGTCAGGGGCATATGACAGATAGTCAGGGGCACATGACAGATAGTCAGGGGCATATGACAGATAGTCAGGGGCATATGACAGATAGTCAGGGGCATATGACAGATAGTCAGGGGCATATGACAGACAGTCAGGGGCATATGCCAGATAGTCAGGGGCATATGACAGATAGTCAGGGGCATATGACAGATAGTCAGGGGCATATGACAGATAGTCAGGGGCATATGACAGATAGTCAGGGGCACATGACAGACAGTCAGGGGCACATGACAGATAGTCAGGGGCATATGACAGATAGTCAGGAGCATATGACAGACAGTCAGGGACATATGACAGATAGTCAGGGGTATATCAGATAGTCAGGGACATATGACAGATAGTCAGGGACATATGACAGATAGTCAGGGGCATATGACAGATAGTCAGGGGCACATATGACAGATAGTCAGGGGCATATGACAGATAGTCAGGGGCATATGACAGATAGTCAGGGGCATATGACAGATAGTCAGGGGCATATGACAGATAGTCATATGGGGCATATGACAGATAGTCAGGGGCATATGACAGATAGTCAGGGCATATGACAGATAGTCAGGGGCATATGACAGACAGTCAGGGGCACATGACAGATAGTCAGGGGCATATGGCAGATAGTCAGGGGCATATGACAGACAGTCAGGGGCATATGACAGATAGTCAGGGGCATATGACAGATAGTCAGGGGCATATGACAGATAGTCAGGGGCATATGACAGATAGTCAGGGGCATATGACAGATAGTCAGGGGCATATGACAGATAGTCAGGGGCACATGACAGACAGTCAGGGGCATATGACAGATAGTCAGGGGCATATGACAGATAGTCAGGAGCATATGACAGACAGTCAGGGACATATGACAGATAGTCAGGGGTATATGACAGATAGTCAGGGACATATGACAGATAGTCAGGGACATATGACAGATAGTCAGGGGCATATGACAGATAGTCAGGGGCACATGACAGATAGTCAGGGGCATATGACAGATAGTCAGGGGCATATGACAGATAGTCAGGGGCATATGACAGATAGTCAGGGGCATATGACAGACAGTCAGGGGCATATGCCAGATAGTCAGGGGCATATGACAGATAGTCAGGGGCATATGACAGATAGTCAGGGGCATATGACAGATAGTCAGGGGCATATGACAGATAGTCAGGGGCACATGACAGACAGTCAGGGGCATATGACAGATAGTCAGGGGCATATGACAGATAGTCAGGAGCATATGACAGACAGTCAGGGACATATGACAGATAGTCAGGGGTATATGACAGATAGTCAGGGACATATGACAGATAGTCAGGGACATATGACAGATAGTCAGGGGCATATGACAGATAGTCAGGGGCACATGACAGATAGTCAGGGGCATATGACAGATAGTCAGGGGCATATGACAGATAGTCAGGGGCATATGACAGATAGTCAGGGGCATATGACAGATAGTCAGGGGCATATGACAGATAGTCAGGGGCATATGACAGATAGTCAGGGACATATGACAGATAGTCAGGGGCATATGACAGACAGTCAGGGGCATATGACAGACAGTCAGGGGCATACAACAACACTGCACACTGCCCTAACCCATCTGGACAAGAGGAATACCTATGTGAGAATGCTGTTCATCGACTACAGCTCGGCATTCAACACCATAGTACCCTCCAAGCTCGTCATCAAGCTCGAGACCCTGGGTCTCGACCCCGCCCTGTGCAACTGGGTTCTGGACTTCCTGACGGGCCGCCCCCAGGTGGTGAGGGTAGGCAACAACATCTCCTCCCCGCTGATCCTCAACACTGGGGCCCCACAAGGGTGCGTTCTGAGCCCTCTCCTGTACTCCCTGTTCACCCACGACTGCGTGGCCATGCACGCCTCCAACTCAATCATCAAGTTTGCGGACGACACAACAGTGGTAGGCTTGATTACCAACAACGACGAGACGGCCTACAGGGAGGAGGTGAGGGCCCTCGGAGTGTGGTGTCAGGAAAATAACCTCACACTCAACGTCAACAAAACTAAGGAGATGATTGTGGACTTCAGGAAACAGCAGAGGGAACACCCCCATCCACATCGATGGAACAGTAGTGGAGAGGGTAGCAAGTTTTAAGTTCCTCGGCATACACATCACAGACAAACTGAATTGGTCCACTCACACAGACAGCATCGTGAGGAAGGCGCAGCAGCGCCTCTTCAACCTCAGGAGGCTGAAGAAATTCGGCTTGTCACCAAAAGCACTCACAAACTTCTACAGATGCACAATCGAGAGCATCCTGGCGGGCTGTATCACCGCCTGGTATGGCAACTGCACCGCCCTCAACCGTAAGGCTCTCCAGAGGGTAGTGAGGTCTGCACAACGCATCACCGGGGGCAAACTACCTGCCCTCCAGGACACCTACACCACCCGATGCTACAGGAAGGCCATAAAGATCATCAAGGACATCAACCACCCGAGCCACTGCCTGTTCACCCCGCTGTCATCCAGAAGGCGAGGTCAGTACAGGTGCATCAAAGCTGGGACCGAGAGACTGAAAAACAGCTTCTATCTCAAGGCCATCAGACTGTTAAACAGCCACCACTAACATTGAGTGGCTACTGCCAACACACTGTCAATGACACTGACTCTACTCCAGCCACTTTAATAATGGGAATTGATGGGAAATGATGTAAATATATCACTAGCCACTTTAAACAATGCTACCTTATATAATGTTACTTACCCTACATTATTCATCTCATATGCATACGTAGATACTGTACTCTATATCATCGACTGCATCCTTATGTAATACATGTATCACTAGCCACTTTAACTATGCCACTTGGTTTACATACTCATCTCATATGTATATACTGTACTCGAAATCATCTACTGTATCTTGCCTATGCTGCTCTGTACCATCACTCATTCATATATCCTTATGTACATATTCTTTATCCCCTTACACTGTGTATAAGACAGTAGTTTTTTTGGAATTGTTAGTTAGATTACTTGTTTGTTATTACTGCATTGTCGGAACTAGAAGCACAAGCATTTCGCTACACTCGCATTAACATCTGCTAACCATGTGTATGTGACAAATAAAATTTGATTTGATTTGATTTGATTTGATATGATATGACAGGTAGTCAGGGGCATATGACAGATAGTCAGATACAGCTTGGGGATGTGGGTTTGCTGTTTCTCTGGTCCACACAAGAACAGTGCAATACGTTCGACTGAGGCTCTGATAGAGAATATTTGTATTTATTTAACTAGGCAAGTCAGTTAATCCTAACTGGACGACGCTGGGCTCCACACACACACACACACACACACACACACACACACACACACACACACACACACACACACACACACACACACACACACACACACACACACACACACACACACACACACACACACACACACACACACACACACACACACACACACACACACACACCAAACAGCTCCCAGATCTAGAATGACTCAAAGTTCATGCAACACACACACACACTTTAACTGCTCACACACAAAGTTTAACTGCTCAACATACAGTGCCTTGCGAAAGTATTCGGCCCCCTTGAACTTTGCGACCTTTTGCCACATTTCAGGCTTCAAACATAAAGATATAAAACTGTATTTTTTTGTGAAGAATCAACAACAAGTGGGACACAATCATGAAGTGGAACGACATTTATTGGATATTTCAAACTTTTTTAACAAATCAAAACTGAAAAATTGGGCGTGCAAAATTTTTCAGCCCCTTTACTTTTAGTGCAGCAAACTCTCTCCAGAAGTTCAGTGAGGATCTCTGAATGATCCAATGTTGACCTAAATGACTAATGATGATAAATACAATCCACCTGTGTGTAATCAAGTCTCCGTATAAATGCACCTGCACTGTGATAGTCTCAGAGGTCCGTTAAAAGCGCAGAGAGCATCATGAAGAACAAGGAACACACCAGGCAGGTCCGAGATACTGTTGTGAAGAAGTTTAAAGCCGGATTTGGATACAAAAAGATTTCCCAAGCTTTAAACATCCCAAGGAGCACTGTGCAAGCGATAATATTGAAATGGAAGGAGTATCAGACCACTGCAAATCTACCAAGACCTGGCCGTCCCTCTAAACTTTCAGCTCATACAAGGAGAAGACTGATCAGAGATGCAGCCAAGAGGCCCATGATCACTCTGGATGAACTGCAGAGATCTACAGCTGAGGTGGGAGACTCTGTCCATAGGACAACAATCAGTTGTATATTGCACAAATCTGGCCTTTATGGAAGAGTGGCAAGAAGAAAGACATTTCTTAAAGATATCCATAAAAAGTGTTGTTTAAAGTTTGCCACAAGCCACCTGGGAGACACACCAAACATGTGGAAGAAGGTGCTCTGGTCAGATGAAACCAAAATTTAACTTTTTGGCAACAATGCAAAACGTTATGTTTGGCGTAAAAGCAACACAGCTCATCACCCTGAACACACCATCCCCACTGTCAAACATGGTGGTGGCAGCATCATGGTTTGGGCCTGCTTTTCTTCAGCAGGGACAGGGAAGATGGTTAAAATTGATGGGAAGATGGATGGAGCCAAATACAGGACCATTCTAGAAGAAAACCTGATGGAGTCTGCAAAAGACCTGAGACTGGGACGGAGATTTGTCTTCCAACAAGACAATGATCCAAAACATAAAGCAAAATCTACAATGGAATGGTTCAAAAATAAACATATCCAGGTGTTAGAATGGCCAAGTCAAAGTCCAGACCTGAATCCAATCGAGAATCTGTGGAAAGAACTGAAAACTGCTGTTCACAAATGCTCTCCATCCAACCTCACTGAGCTCGAGCTGTTTTGCAAGGAGGAATGGGATAACATTTCAGTCTCTCGATGTGCAAAACTGATAGAGACATACCCCAAGCGACTTACAGCTGTAATCGCAGCAAAAGGTGGCACTACAAAGTATTAACTTAAGGGGGCTGAATAATTTTGCACGCCCAATTTTTCAGTTTTGATTTGTTAAAAAAGTTTGAAATATCCAATAAATGTCGTTCCACTTCATGATTGTGTCCCACTTGTTGTTGATTCTTCACAAAAAAATACAGTTTTATATCTTTATGATTGAAGCCTGAAATGTGGCAAAAGGTCGCAAAGTTCAAGGGGGCCGAATACTTTCGCAAGGCACTGTACATGCTTCGTAGAATCACACAGAAACAGGCTTGCATGGACACAAGCACTAACATTCTGACACCACAACACGATGCTGTGGCAGATTTAACCGGAGACTGGTGAGACTAGCATTGTTGAAAGTCATGCATTGCGGGAGCTGTTGTGCTTTTAACTATATAACACAGATCTCAGTAACTCTATAACACAAGCACACACACGCACCAACATATGCACTCACACATACACACAGACACTCAGAAAGAGAAAACATACAGCAGGTCCATGCTAGCTAAACACAGCAGGGCCGTCACGGCAAAGTCACTGAAATCCCTCTCCCTGCCCAGAGACAGACAGACAGAGAGACAGACAGAGAATGAGAGAAAGGGTGGTTTCCATGACAACCAGGTTCAGGTTTAGTTTCACGTTTCAACAAAGGTACGGGAGAGAACAGCTCATGGCTGCGGTGTGTGGGGTCCTTGATGATGCTGCATGCCTTCCTCAGGCCCCGTTTTGAGTTGATGTCCTGGATGGGTGGGAGCATGGTCCCAGTTACGTACGGGGCTGTCTTCACGACCTGTTGGATGGCCTGGCGGTTGTGGATGGAGAAATTCCCGTACCAGGCATGATGCAACTGGTCAAAATGCTCTCGATGGTGCAGCGCTAGTATTTGGAGAGGATCCAGGGTGGCATACCGAATTTTCAGCCGACTTGTCACGTTCTGACCTTTTATTTCCTTTGTTTTGTCATTATTTAGTATGGTCAGGGCGTGAGTTGGGGTGGGCAGTCTATGTTTGTTTTTCTATGATTTGGATATTTCTATGTTTCGGCCTAGTATGGTTCTCAATCAGAGGCAGGTGTCATTAGTTGTCTCTGATTGAGAATCATACTTAGGTAGCCTGGGTTTCACTGTGTGTTTGTGGGTGGTTGTTCCTGTCTCTGTGTTTGCACCAGATAGGGCTGTTTAGGTTTTCTCACGTTTATTGTTTTTGTTAGTCTATTCATGTATAGTTTTGCTTTATTAAAGAACCATGAATAGAAACCACGCTGCATTTTGGTCCGCCTCTCCTTCAACTCAAGAGAACCGTTACACGACTTCGGAAGTAGAGAAGCTGTTGAGCCTTCTTGACAAGTGTGGTGGTCGTGTTGGTCCATGACAAGTTCTCAGTAATGTGGACGAAAACGTATCACTATCTCTACTACAGTCCCACTGATGTGGATCAGGCATGTTCTCTTCTCTGCTTCTCCTTTGTTTTGCTGAGAGGTTGGCATCTTGCGAGGATCTGTGGAGCAGTAGGCAGATTGGAGTGAGTACAGTGTGCCTGGTATGCTGGCCTTGATGTAGACAATGACCAGCCTCTCCAAGCACTTCAAGAATACCGAGGTGAGCGGGACAGAGAACTAGTTATTTGGGAATGTCACCTTGTTTTTGTTGGGCAATGGGACGATGGTGGTCTCCATAAAGCAGGTGGGGACTACAGCCTGGGACAGGGACAGGTTGAAGATGTTTGAGAAGATGCACGGCGGCTTTGTGAGTATTCACTCTGTTGAGTTTTCTTCATGTCAGCCTCGGAGAGGGAAAGCACCTTGTCATCCAGAGCAGCGAGAGTCTTCCTGCTTGGTATTGTCTGCTTCGAAGCGAGTACAGTATATAATGTGTTATATCCACAGATGGATTCCACAGATGGATTTTCCTTTGTAATCTGTAATAGTCTGTAGTCCTTGCCATATGCAACGCGAGACTGAGTTGTCAAACATCAATTTAAGTTATGTCTGTACTGTCATCTGGGTTCGTTCTGCTGACATTGAATGCTGCAGTATGGGCTCTCAGCATTGTATGGATATCTCTGTTCATCTAGGGTTTTTGGTAGGGATACGTCGGGAATGTTATTATTGTGGGTACAACGTCATCAACACATTTTCTAATGAAGCCTGTGACTGATGATACAGGTCCCCTGGTGATCTGGGTGTTATCAGAGGAAGCAGTAGACCTCGAGGCTCAGAAACACACCACATATACCATGACACCAGACATCACTCAACATACATCCTAAACATACTCACACCACAGAAAATATTGTGACTGTGTGTGAGAGCGAGAAAGAGGGAGAGGGAGCGAGCGCGAGTGTGTGTGCACTCTTGCGCATGTGTGTGACTGTGTTCTTGCTTGGCACAATATGTGTCTTAGCTTAGCTAATAACAGCCTAACTCCAGCTGAAGCCTGCTGTATGAGGAGTTGGTGTATTTGGTCTAGCCATAGTTCACTGGCCTCATCTACCTGCCAATTTAGCCTGTCCCTTTCACCCTGCCAATTAGTAAGACATTCTGGAGCCAATCAACCCCCCAGAATCTGTCTATTGTGTTCAGATGGGCTGTATCACAGTAAGGACTCATATTTCTGTGACAAACAATCTAGACAACACTTCAACTCAACTCAAGTCATCTTTAACCAAGACACAACAATCTAGACAACACTTCCACTCAAGTCATCTTTAACCAAGACACAACAATCTAGACAACACTTCCACTCAACTCAAGTCATCTTTTACCAAGACACAACAGTACAGACTATATTTCCAATAAACTGAAGATCTCGAACAATGCTGTGTACTACTCCCAAACTGACTCTAACCAGAATAGAAAGAGGAGTGGGAGGCCCCGGTGCAAAACTGAGCAAGAGGACAAGTACATTAGAGTGTCTAGTTTGAGAAACAGACGCCTCACAAGTCCTCAACTGGCATCTTCATTACATAGTACCCACAAAACACCAGTCTCAACTTCAACAGCAAAGAGGTGACTCAGGGACACTGGCCTTCTAGGCAGAGTTGCAAAGAAAAAGCCATATCTCTGGCCAGTGTCTGTGTTCTTTTGCCCATCTTAAGCTTTTCTTTTTATTGGGGTCTGAGCGCTCTGGAACAGGCTTTCATCAAGAATCTCTCTTTACTATTCCCCGTTCCTCTTTCAGGCCCTGCCACTGAAAAACATCCCCACAGCATGATGCTGCCAAAACCATGATCAGCATTGGGATGGTGCCAGGTTTCCTCCAGACATGACGCTTGGCAGTCAGTTCAAATAGTTCGGTCGTGGTTTCAGCAGACCAGAGAATCTTGTTTCTCATGGTTTGAGAGTCCTTTAGGTGCCTTTTGGCAAGCTCTAAGCAGGCTGTCATGTGGCTTCCGTCTGGCCACTCTACCCTAAAGGCCTGATTGGTGGAGTGTTACAGAGATGGTTGTCCTTCTGGAAGGTTCTCCCATCTCCACAGAGGAACTCTGGAGCTCTGTCAGAGTGACCATCAGGTTCTTGGTCACCTCCCTGACCAAGGCTCTTCTCCCCTGATTGCTCAGTTTGGCCGGGCGGCCAGATCTAGGAAGAGTCTTGGTGGTTCCAAACTTCTTACATTTAAGAATGATGGAGGCCACTGTGTTCTTGGGAACATTCAATGCTGTTTGGTACGGACAATTCCTTCGACATCGTGGCTTGGTTTTTGTTCTGACATGCACTGTCAACTGTAGGACCTTATAGAGACAGGTCTTTTGATTTCCAAATAATTTCCAATCAATTTAATTTACCACAGGTGGACTCCAATCTCAAGGATGATCAATGGAAACAGAATGCACTTTGAGCTCAATTTTGAGTGTCATAGCAAAGTGTCTGAATACGTATGTAAATAAGGTATTTTATATATTTTTTTTAATAAATGTTGAAAAAAACAAACACTGTTTTTGCTTTGTCATTGTGATATTGTGTGTAGATTGATGAGAAATGTTTTTGCATCCATTTTAGAATAAGGCTGTAACGTAACAAAATTTGGAAAATGTCAATGGGTCTAACCACACCTCATTTTGGAGCATATTCCACAATTTCTCAAGTCTATTCGCACATTTTTCTTGCGACTAACACGCGGAAATGATAAACAGTGTAATAGCCTACAGTTTTCTTTAAGTTTGAATTATTGTGATAGGCCACAGAAGGTCGGTGGCACCTTAATTGGGGAGGACGGGCTCGTGGTAATGGCTAGAGAGTAATTAGTGGAATGGTATTAATGGTATGGTTTCCATTTGTTTGATACCATTCCATTTGCGCCATGCCAACCATTATTATGAGCTGTCCTACCCTCAGCAGTCTCCACTGTGATAGGATCATGTTTTACCGGTACGACATACCCCCTCTATTTATTTTGCAGGTACTCTGTACCAGACAGTTCCGGCTTACTTTCACCCCTGTCCTTACCACTTGTGCTGTAATATGAGTAGTATTTTGATTTCAATAACAATGTTCTTACATTCATTTATGAATATTCAAAAACTATAAACATTGAAAATATACCATATTTGATTTAGCTTATTTTTCTATACACTGAGTATACCCTCCGAATATTGAGTTGCACCCGCACAGGGATGCAGGCCGGCTCATGATGACTCCAATATTTCCACAGTTGTGTCAAGTTGGCTGGATGTCCTTTGGGTGGTGAACCATTCTTGATTCACACTGAAACTGTTGAGTGTTGCAGTTCTTGACACACTCAAACCGGTGCGCCTGGCACCTACTATCATACCCCGTTCAAAGGCACTTAAATCTATTGTCTTTCCCAGTCACCCTCTGAAAGGCACACATACACACTCCATGTCTCAATTGTCTCAGGGCTTAAAAATCCTTCTTTTACCTGTCTCCTCCCCTTCATCTACACTGATTGAAGTGGATTTAACAAGTGACATCAATAAGGGATCATAACTTTCACCTGGATTCACCTGGTCAGTCTATGTCATGGACACTGAGTGTATATGGTTGAAAATAATATTCTCTGTGGGCAAATCAAAGTTTCAGAGTGGGATCTGCTACTTTTAGAGTTATAACCCAATTTGTGAGCATTATTATGTGAAAATTGATTCAAAATGGTCGCCCTCTGCTGGTGACTTGTAGGATGTGCAATGATACAAATAAAAGGAGGGCTGTGAATGGTTAAATTGCCTACTATGCCAATTTCTCTGTGTAAAATGGGCCATTACTTTAGAAGCAGAGATCCCACTCTGGACCTTGAAATGCCATTATCACTTAGTACCCTCCACAGGTTTATGCCTCTCTCACCTCCTGCATACATTGTCTCGCTGTGTGTGTTCGTGAGGTGTGGTCTGAGTGATGCAAATGGGTGACAAAGGCCCCCTCCATTGCCATGGTTATGTAAGGCCTGAGACACCTGGATTCTAAGACAGACCGTCGGTCTCTCTTTCTGTTTCTCTGTTTCTCACTCTGCCTCTTTCCCCCTCTCTCTTTCCTTACCTGCCCCCCTCCCGCCACTCACTACCTCTTTCTATCTCTCCCTCTCTGGTTTTCTCCTTTATTTTGCCTCAACTCTGTCTCCCTTTCCTTGGGAGGATAGTGTTTAGTCTCCACCTTTCATTCAGACTCTCTTGTTCTCCCCTCCATCCCTCTGTATGATCTATTTTCTCTTCCCCTTCAATCCCGCCCTCCATCAAACAGTATCTGTGTGTGTTAATGCTTTTCAGTGCTAAGCTGCACCCCTCCAGAGTCAAGCTCTCTCTCTCACACACACCAAGAGGAAGATGGTGCTGCAGTGGCTAGCAGCTGTCTTAGAGGCTCCTTACTAATTCTGCTATTTAGTGTTTTCTGTTGCCTAGTCATTTGACCCCTACCTATATGTACATACACTGTAGCTAGCTGAATTACCACGTAACCCTGCAAAATCAATTTACAGATATATACGTTTTAGAACACCTACTCATTCAAGGACTTTTCCTTCATTTTACTATGTTCTGCATTGTAGAATAATAGTGAAGACATCAACACTATGAAATAACACATGGAATCATGTAGTAACCAAACAAGTGTTAAACAAATCTAAATATATTTTATATTTGAGATTCTTCAAAGTAGCCACTCTTTGCCTTGATGACAGCTTTGCACACTTGGCATTCTCTCAACCAGCTCCATGAGGAATGCTTTTGCAACAGTCTTGAAAGAATTCCCACATATACAGAGAACTTGTTGGCTGCTTTTCTTTCACTCTGCAGTCCAACTCATCCCAAACCATCTCAATTGGGTTGAGGTCAGGTGATTGTGGAGGCCAGGTCATCTGATGAAGCATTCCATCACTCTCCTTCTTGGTTAAATAGCCCTTACATAGCCTTTATGTGTGTTTTAGGTCATTGTCCAGTTGAAAAACAAATGACAGTTAAGGACAGACCAGATGGGGTGGCGTATTGCTGCAGAATGCTGTGGGAGCCATGCCGGTTAAGTGTGCCATGAATTCTAAATGAATCACTGACAGTATCACCAGCAAAGCACCCCCACACCATCACACCTCTTCCATGCTTCACAGTGGGAACCACACATGCGGAGGTCATTCGTTCACCTACTCTACGTCTCACAAAGACATGGCGGTTGGCAACAAAAACCTAAAATTTGGACTTATCAGACCAAAGGACAGATTTCCACCAGTCTAATGTCCATTGCTCGTGTTTTTTGGGCCAAGCAAGTCTCTTCTTATTATTGGTGTCCTTTAGTAGTGGTTTCTTTGAAGCAATTCGACCATGAAGGTCTGATTCACGTAGTGATTTGTAGCCTGATTCACGTAGTGATTCACCGACTGCCGATGTAAAGAAAAAACAGCTAGATGTATACCAGTCCGAGACGTGAGAGTACAGAGGACAGAACATCTGCCTATTAGATTCTACCACAGGAGAGGTCTCACACCGACTCATGTTGTCATGACGTTGGCCTCTTTGGGTATAGTACTTTTGCAAATTCATTCACGTCCAACTTCCACAGTACTGTCCAGTACTGATGGTTCATTAACGTCTATAAATAGATTAAAATCGTCTTTGCAGCTTCCAATATATTCCAAAACCAAACTTTGGAAAATTAGGAAAAAATAAAAATTCCTTTGAAAACGTTTGAATAATATGCAAGCTATCAGAGGGGGTAGTCCCCACTCGCCCGCTAATTAGTTAACTTCCACCCGCAAATGGATTGATCTCTGACCTCAGCAGCGATACCAACCCTAATTATGCCATTAGTCAAAAGAAGACAACGCTTTCCAAAATCAACCATCGGGCGCAGGCCTCGTAAAGGTTCTCTCCAGTCTAGCTCTGACGTCTTGCCACCCAAGATTGGCATCTGTCCAATACCGCAGTGCACAGCTGAAGCACGAGCAGGTAATGGGAGACATAAAGGGACAGGGGGAGAGAACCAGGAAACCAATGACAAATGCAGAAAAGGGAAAAATTCTGCTAGCTATGGAACTGCGCTTGAAAACTGAACAATTAAATGTAATTGCAAAAACGTATGACGATGAAAAAGCACAAGCTCTTCAACAAAATTGTCTTATACAGGAACAAAATCATATGCTACAGGAACAAATCAATTTAGCCAAAACTAAAAATGATGATGTCCACGCCAATCTAGATAAATCTGAAGAGTTATCTACAAACAGGAGCGCTCAACTTGATAACATGCATGCAGTTCTGTTGAACGTTACTCAAAGTAACACGATTCTACTCAAAACGTTGCAGACCAAAGACAATCAGTTAATGAACACAATGACAAATCAGCAGAACTCATTGAAGTCGCTGACCAAATGAATGATGAGAGAACTCAGGTGATGAAGATGGAAATATTGATTTCTAAGCAAGCGGAGGAAATCTCATCACTGAATCTCTCGCTCCGTACTCAAGACCTCTATCTGCAAACCATGACAGATACAGTGGGGCAAAAAAGTATTTAGTCAGCCACCAATTGTGCAAGTTCTCAACTTAAAAAGATGAGAGAGGCCTGTAATTTTCATCATAGGTACACTTCAACTATGACAGACAAAATGAGGGAAAAAAATCCAGAATATCACATTGTAGGATTTTTAATGAATTTGTCACGTGTTACGGTAGTTGAGATGAACTCCTCTTGCCCTTCGGACACTTCCGCAAGCACTGCGGCTGTATCAACAAGAAAAAAATTGATGCGCAGTATACTCTGCTTCCGATGATACACCTTCCACTTTGTTGGGGACTGTCACCCCTTACAATGACACTAATGGAGTCAGTCCAGCAAATGACCCGATGACTCCCACTGGTGAAACACTTTGCGATATCACAGACCGATATCCTCGTCTCAGTTCGCAGGTACTGAAGAGGTTGCCACACGCGGACGCGGTGGTGACTGACATGCCTCTACAGCCACTGAGCGTAGAGAACAGTGAGGAGCAGACAGGCCCTTAGACTAGATTTATCTTAGAACACATCTAAGATAGTACTGAGGTGTATCACACTTGTCCACCTCCAAAACAAATGGCAACAATAATCATTCCTTGCCATGTGTAGGTTCAACTAGAAGACAACTAGTAAAATGCTCAAATCATGTGTTCCGGTAGTATAATATTTCAGAATAAATCAGTAGAATAACTGGTCCCTTTGAGCACCAGTAACAATACCAGCAGCAAGTCAGTCTAGCTACAATCAGGAAGAAGGTTAGAGACCTAACCAATCAAATTACCCTTGACAATAGCGACATAGGAGTCACTCAGAGTGCAACACGTGGAAGGGAATCTCCAGTGCACTCTTCCAAGGGTTAACACACATGTCACTAATAATCTTCCATTCAGGAGGAAAATGATTAGAATCATTAACCACGATCACACCACGTACGACTGGTCTAATACTTAGAGTACTTCCGTGGTGAGGGTAGCTCCTCAGTGGATAACATAGCTATGAAATAGACTTCATACCTATCAACACTATAATAGTGGAAGACACAGTGACTTGTAGTAAAAACTACTACAGACTCCCTCGACACCAATACTGACTAACATCTGGGCATTAAACTGAAAATTATCTGACTACGTCAGACCCATTCTGAACAAGTTGAAATCTGCCAGGATACTTGGTTTCCTTCCCTTGACGTGTGTTTGTGTAAGCATAAACGCACATGCACAACGGAACATCCAATTAGGATTTATGCTAGGATCACTTAAGGGTCAGAGCAAAATACCAGCCTTGGTAAAGTTGAACATTTATTTTGAGGCCTTTAAATCTACAGCTACAGCACTCACCAGTTTTCTTATCAGAAGTCCATAGGTCATCCCTGTAGACTGCCCAAAACTAGTGCCTTACAGCTGTAGACTTATCAAATAGTTATCAACTTAGGATAGTACACTAAGCAACACCCCGCAAATTAGGAAAGCCCTAGATATGACATTAGACAATGTCATGATAGGGTCATTTTGCCAAGACCATGGACGTAGATAGAATACAGTCCAATTAGACGATTAATGTGGCATAACTATATTTTGTTTTGTTTATGCTTCCTATATAAGCCCTTGACGACAATAGAACTTCCTGTTCCGGGGATGTAGGACGACGGTCCTATGTCAGAATGGTTCAGATAATAACTACAGAACGAACATCAGCGTAAGCTTTGGTTGCAAATGATATGAATTTTGAACTCTTATTCACTACAGAAGTGATACCATCTAGCCGTTGAGTTAGCAACCGCAGCTGCAAACGCAGGTTAGGAAGGAACAGACAGAGTAACCTGTTTACCACAAAACAATGTTACTACAATGTATCCAATTGACCACCAGAGACATTCTTCAAAGGACTCGGTTGGGCAACACGGCCTTCCATCTCCCACCAACCTACCGAAGCACAGCTCAGAGTAAATATTTATTGCATTTTCCTTTTCCAAATGGGCGGTAATTTAGAATGTATAAGATACTGTATTTACGATAGCACAGCTTCGTACTTTGTTCCTCAGTCTTCCCGCTTCTTCACTCAACCCAGCCCCTTTTCTTTTGTGTAACAAGCCGTCATATCTGTTCCGCCCACTAGGGATGTTTTCCTTTATGACGTAATTTGTAATCAAGCTATGATTAATTGTGTGTATGTGGAATTCTGTGTGATTAGTTAGGAATTTAGTAAATAATTAAACCCAATTTTGTATTGCTGATTCAACTTGTTAGCCAGGGTTCGTGCAGATAAAAGAATTTACAACTTTCAGATGAGACTGAATTAAGGTGAGGATTAATATTGACTGCTATTGATGTAAAATATTACTAGGTCTTCAAGAGTTTATTCGGAAGATAACAGCTCTATAAATATGATTTAGTGGTGCCCCGACTCTCTAGTTAATTACATTTACATGATTAGCTCAATCAGGTGATATTAATTACGGAGAAAGTATTTTATAGAATAGCATGTCATATCACTTAATCCGGCATAGCCAAAGACATGACAAATGCTAACATAAGTAATTCTACATTTGTTGCAAGCCCAGCTAGCATGGACACTGACAGTTGTGAATCTGATGCATCCGAACAACAGACAGTGACATTGGGCCATCGAAGAGGTGCAAATATGATGAGAACTAATTTGATTTGGGGTTCACTTATTATTATGATTTGGGGTTCACTTATATTGGCAGTATTGCCTTTCCTTCAGCAAAAGTGTATTATATGTGTATATGTGCATAAGTACTATCTCACAACTCAATGAAATCTTCACTCTTGCGCAGACATTTAGAAATGAAACATGCCAATTAGAAACATAAGCCATGGGAGTTTTTTGAGCGAGAATTAAGATGACTTTTGAGTAATAAGACATGTATAAAAACAACAGATACCATTAATAAGAAGGGGCTAGAAGTGGCTACGACAGGAAAGTCCCATACTATTGTGGAGGACTTCATTCTTCCTGCTGCCGCAAATATACACACAATGTCTTCATCAAACAACACTTTCACGACTCATCAGTGATATGGCAGGAGATGTTCTGAAACAATACTGCTTCGCATACAAGCCAGTGAATTCTGGGCCTGGGCCACGTCAACAGACGTGGTGGGCCTGGCACAGCTCCTGGTATATGTCGTTACGTTTATGGGGGGTCAATTAAGGAAGACATTCTCTTCTGCAAACCCCTGAAAACCAGGACAACAGGAGAGGATATTTTTAAAGTAATGGACAGCTTTGTGACATCAAATGGACTTGGTGGTCAAGATGTGTTGGTATCTGTACTGATGGCACAAAAGCCATGACAGGGAGACATTGTGGAGTGGTAACGTTGCTCCCGATGCAAGCAGTTGCTCCCGACACCACTTGGGTACACTGCAGCATCCACCGAGAGGCTCTTGCTGCCAAGGGAATGCCTGACAGCTTGAAAGATGTTTTGGACACCACAGTGAAAATGGTTAACTTTGTTAAAGCAAGGACCCTGAACTCTCGTCTATTCCCTGCATTATGTAATGATATGGGCAGCGACCATGTAACGATTTTACAACATACAGAAGAAGTGTGCTGGTTATCAAGGGGGAAAGTATTGACATGTTTTTTTAAAATTGAGAGGCGAGCTTAACGTTTTCTTTACTGACCATCATTTTCACTTGTCTGACCGCTTGCATGATGAGTTTCTCACACAACTGGTCTATCAGGGTGATGTTTTTTTTGTTGCCTGAATGATCTGAATCTAGGATTACAGGGACTCCCCGCAACTATATTCAATGTGCGGGACAAAATTGAGGCTATGATTAAGAAGTTGGAGCTCTTCTCGGTCTGCATTAACAAGGTCAACACACAGGGCTTTCCATCATTGTATGGTTTTTTGTGTGCAAATGAACTCATGCTTAGGGACAATGTCAAATGTGATATAGCGAAGCACCTGAGTGAGTTGGGTGCGAAATAAGACCGAGACTCTCTCCAATACAACCCAGCATTGCAGAGTTATGATTATCCTTTCAAGCACACCCTTCTCATTAACCTGTAGTGAGTTATTCACAAATTTTGGATGAACAAATAAAGCTTTATATGTAAGATGGCTAAATAAAGAGCACAATTATTGATTATTATATTATTATTTGTGCCCTGGTCCTATAAGAGCTCTTTGTCACTTCCCACAAGCCGGGTTGTGACACAAAATCACACTCATTCTTATGTTTAATAAATGTATCGTATACTGTGTGTGGCAGGCTTACAGTGATGGCAAAAAACAACATTTGAGAGTGCGCTGATCCTGGTGCTAGAGGGGGTACGCAGCTGGAGGTTGAATGTTTGAAGGGGTACGGGACTATAACAAGTTTGATAACCACTGCTCTAGGGCAACGGTGTCTAGATAGAATTTATATTTGTGGTCCTGGCAATTTGAGCTTTTTTGGAACACCATTATTTTTGTCTTAATGAGATTCACTGTCAGGGCCAAGGCCTGACAGAATCTGTGCAGAAGATCTCTGCAGCAGCACTTCTCTCTTTGGTTGGGGACAGAAGCACCAGATCATCAGCAACCAGTAGGCATTTGACTTCAGACTTTAGTAAGGTGCTGCATACTGTTCTAGTGCCCTCGCCAATTCGTTACTGTCTCTCTCTCTTGCTTTCTGTCTGTCTGTCTCTCCCTCTACGGCTCTTTGTCTCTCTCTCTCTCTGTCTTTCTCTCTCTATCCCTATATTCCTCATTTCTCTCTTTCTACTTCCCCAGATTTCCCTTCAGGATTTCTCTCTTATTATTCATTATTGAAGAGGCGAAAGTGTTTCCCTACGATTCACATCTCTAAAGACAGCACTTTAGCATCAAAGAGCTGTGTGACTGACGACGCACTGAAGGACCACAGACCTGAGAGGGGAAAAAGAGAGAACATACAAAAGAGAGAGAGAAAGACAGAGCAAGGGTGAGCACAGCTTTTTAAATTAAGCCAGTTGTGACTCATTCCCATTATAGACCTGAGTGGGCACAGGATTGTCATAATTCTCTGAGGTGAATGGTAACATCACATATTGGTGGGTGTAGGTCCCACTCAAAAGGGCTGTAATGACATTGGGACAGTGATAAAAATAGCAGAGAGCACGGTACGTCTGTGGTAATCCTAATTTGCCTGATCGGCTGGGTCTCTCTCTTTCCCTTTATCTTGCTCCCTCTCTCTCTTTCCCTCTGGAGATTTTTATTTTTTCGCTAGGCAAGTCAGTTAAGAGCAAATTCTTATTTACAATGACAGCCTAGGAACAGTGGGTTAACTGCTTTGTTCAGGTGCAGAACAACACAATTTTACCATGTCAGCTCAGGGATTTGATCTAGCAACCTTTCAGTTACTGGTCCAATGCTCTAACCACTAGGCTAACTGCCGCCCCAGGAGAAGGGGAGATGGTGGTTGGCTGGATTCAAGGCTCAGTGTTGAGGCCACTATGGGGTGTTGGATTGGATTAGCGACATCTAGCCTCTGATAGTTTGCGTTTTGTACCGGGTCACACAGGAGAGGAAACAGGATTAGTAAATGAACAGCAGCAAATGAAATGGAAAGAAGGCGTCGGTACATTAAAAGCTAAGGCTGCATCACATCAGCCTAAGAACACAGGAGACAGAAGGTAGTTGAGAAAATAACTGTCACTAGGACTACTAGGAAATAACCCACCTGATCCTAAAAATAACAACGGATAGAAGCTATTTTTCCCATGGTTGGTTCTATATTAAGAAAACAACTTTTTGTTTTACCTCCAGAGAAGTCTAAATCAATTATATGTACGCAAGCAGAATGCAGGTACAATCAATGGATTGTGACAGTCTGACTAGCTAAGACAGACAGAAAGAGAGAGAACAAACCCAATTTTGATAAACTCCCATATCTATTGGGTGAAATACAACAGCGTGACATCACAGCAGCAGGATTTGTGACCTGTTGCCACAAGAAAAGGGCAACCAGTGAAGAACAAACACCATTGTAAATACAACCCATGTTTATGTTAATTTATTTTCCCTTTTGTTCTTGAACTATTTGCACATAATATGACATTTGTAATGTCTTTATTCTTGTGTCTATTGTTTACTGTTCATTTTTATTGTTTATTTCACTTTTGTTTATTATCTACTTCACTTGCTTTGGCAATGTAAACATATGTTTCCCATGCCAATTAAGCCCTTTAAATTGAAATTGAATTAAATTGACAGAGAGAGAGTAATTTAAAGATGGTAGTAGTGGTAGCAGTAATGATGAAGGTAGTTGTAGTACTGATGTAATTGTGATGATAGTAGTAATAGTTTTAGTGGGTAGATATAGTACTGTTAGAAATGCTAGTAGTGGTAATGGTAGTAGTAGGGATAGTTGTACATGCTTGCAAGCATTCGGCTATACCTGCAATAACATCTGCTAAATATGTGTTTAAGACCAATAATATTTGATTTGTTGTATTAGTGTTAATAATAGTGGTGATAGGATTAATTTTAGTAGTAATAATAGTAGCATGTTCATTTTCCATGTTTAGCCTTTTATTGTCCCTGTTATTTATTATGTTTTTATAGAGAAATACTGTTATTATAGTGTTGTTATTTATATTATTCATTTATTTGTATAATACATTTTTATTATCACTATTTTATATTATTATGTGGCAAAAGTACTTAGGTAAATAAGATATTTCTATTTCAATTTTTAATAAATGTGCAAAGATTTCAAAAATCATGTTCTCGCTTTGTGATTATGGGGTATTGTGTGCAGATTGCTGAGAGTTTTAAATGTATTTAATCAATTTTAGAATAAGGCTGTAATGTAAGAAAACATGGAAAACGTCATGGGGTCTGAATACTTTCCGAAGGCACTGGATTTCATTGCTTTGACAAAGTCATTTCTGAAGATGATAAATGTCAAAGGGGAAAAAACCTGTCCCTCATTTTAAGGTCAACCCTGTTATGTGAACTGAACTCTCATTTTAATATGTTCCTACTACTTTTTAAATATGTTTCTAGAAGAAACATTGAACATCTAATAGTAAAATCATAGTGTAAAAGCAGGAGAGCTGATTCTACTCTTTTTGAGCATAACACGTCAACCCCGTTACCCATAGATTGAAAGGCTACACAGGTCCAGTATAGTCCAAAAACTATACTGGGGTATTGATTAGCTCTGTCATTGAGATGGGGTATTGATCAACTCTGTCATTGACATGGGGTATTGATCAACTCTGTCATTGACATGGGGTATTGATCAACTCTGTCATTGAGATGGGGTATTGATCAACTCTTTCATTGAGATGGGGTATTGATCAACTCTTTCATTGAGATGGGGTATTGATCAACTCTTTCATTGAGATGGGGTATTGATCAACTCTGTCATTGACATGGGGTATTGATCAACTCTTTCATTGAGATGGGGTATTGATCAACTCTTTCATTGAGATGGGGTATTGATCAACTCTTTCATTGACATGGGGTATTGATCAACTCTGTCATTGACATGGGGTATTGATCAACTCTGTCATTGAGATGGGGTATTGATCAACTCTTTCATTGAGATGGGGTATTGATCAACTCTTTCATTGAGATGGGGTATTGATCAACTCTTTCATTGAGATGGGGTATTGATCAACTCTTTCATTGAGATGGGGTATTGATCAACTCTTTCATTGAGATGGGGTATTGATCAACTCTGTCATTGACATGGGGTATTGATCAACTCTGTCAATGACATGGGGTATTGATCAACTCTGTCATTGACATGGGGTATTGATCAACTCTTTCATTGAGATGGGGTATTGATCAACTCTTTCATTGAGATGGGGTATTGATCAACTCTGTCATTGACATGGGGTATTGATCAACTCTGTCATTGACATGGGGTATTGATCAACTCTGTCATTGACATGGGGTATTGATCAACTCTTTCATTGAGATAGGCTAACAAGGGTCGGATCTTGCAGTCGCCTGCAGTGTATCACTTATAATCTAGATGATATTTTGCCATTCTTCCTCTCATCAGAATTGCCATCATCAGCATCATCATCATGTGTGTGGGGGTCTGTGGTTGTCCGTCTGTCCCGCCCCCGTTCTGTGCCTCGTCAGGAACGTTGTGAGCTACGCGTGTTCCTCCCAGATGGCAGCCGTTGGCAGGGACACTGTCCTCATGCCACACACACACTGCCGCAAGCAGGCTCCCTTGCACACGGTTTAGCACACACCTTGACAACATGAACATAATGCAAAGCGCGGCACAAATGGGTCACAGCTCTCACACAGCCCAGATTCGGACAGGGCCAAAACTGCCAGCAACCTGTATGCACCTGGCCTGCCTGACTGGCTCCTGACTGGCTAGTCTAGGACCCAAGCTGAGGGCTCTGCAACATAACCAAAGGCTTATTGGGCTATTTCTCTGTGGCCCTGTTCTATTGGGCTATTCTCTGTTGTCCCCTGTGTTTTCTGCGCTAAATCCAATCTAGAATATGTAACTGTTGCTCTGGAAATTGTATCTAGGGAGTACAGAGAGCCCTCCTGTTTGGACAAGACACCAACCAAACTGCATGGGGGGGGAGACCATTTAATTTGCCGCCAGAGGGAGGAGAAAATTGATTTTGAACAAGGACAGTGTAAATCAGATTTCAGCAACATATCTGTTTAAAGAAATTGGTATTTGTTGATTTAAAAAATATATATATTTTATTTTTATTGTTTTATTTAACCTTTATTTAACTAGGCAAGTCAGTGAAGAACAAATTCTTATTTACAATGATGGCTTACCCCGGCCAAACCCGGACACCGCTGGGCAAATTGTGCGCCGCCCTATGGGACTCCCAATCACGGCCGGATGTGATGCAGCCTGGTTACCGATATGTGTGTTGATGGATTTTGAGCACAGATTTCAGAGGGAACATTTCTGAGCGGCATGATGTTTTGTGTGATGCTGAATGGGTACTGATTGTTCCTGTAGTGGTGCCAGGCCTCTGAACCTGCTGGATAACCATTCACATGTCAAGCACCCTCTAACAACTCTCCTTTCCCTCTCTTTCACTCTTTCCCTCGTTCTCTTTCTGATACAATGCCTCCTCTCACATACAATCACACTCACATATTTTCTAAGAATTGCCATACGATTAAAATGTGAAGGTCAGGGGACATATAAGGGCTTTGCACAAAATAACAGCCTGGAGTTTGCTAAACGGCATTGGCACTTGGATTGTAACCTGTGCTATAGTCAGATGACATGACAATAGAGGTATTTGGCCATACACTCCAGTGGTGGGTTTGGCATCGAAAGAAAGGTGCATATGCAGAAAAAACCCTCATACCTATGGTGGTGGAACTTTGATGTTATGGGGTTATTTTGCTTTCACTGGTCCAGTACCAGGGCATTTTTGCCCAAAACCTGGTTGCCTCTGCCAGGAGGCTGAAACTTGGCAGCAAGTGGATCTTCCAGAAAGACAATAACCCCAAGCTCACATTAACATCCACAGAGAATATGTTAATGGCCTACAAAATCAACATTTTGCATTGTCTCCGGAAAACCTGTGGTTTGAATTGAAGAGGGCAGTCCATAACCTTCGACTGCGCTTATCAATGATCTGGAAAGATTCTGTATGGAGAAATGGTCTAAGGGTCTTCTCCAACATTTTAGAAAAAGGCTCAGAGCCGTTATCCTCCCAAGGGGAGAGTGTTTGAGTATTGAAAAAACGGGTGCCAGTAATTTAATCCCTACCTTTAATTTAGAAAAAATATTAACTCAAAAAAAGAAACGTCCGCTCACTGTCAACTGTATTTATTTACAGCAAACGTAACGTGTAAATATTTGTATGAACATAACAAGATTCAACAACTGAGACATAAACTGAACAAGTTCCACAGACATGGAATAATGTGTACCTGAACAAAGGGGGAGTCAAAATCAAAAGTAACAGTCAGTAACTGGTGTGGCCACCAGCTACATTAAGTACTGCAGTGCATCTCCTCCTCATGGACTGCACCAGATTTGCCAGTTATTGCTGTGAGATGTTACCCCACTCTTCCACCAAGGCACCTGCAAGTTCCCATACATTTCTGTGGGGGAATGGCCCTAGCCCTCACCCTCCGATCCAACAGGTCTCAGACGTGCTCAATGGATTGAGATCTGGGCTCTTCGCTGGCCCTGACAGAACACTGTCACATTCCTGTCTTGCAGGAAATCACGCCAAGAACGAGCAGTATGGCTGGTGGCATTGTCATGCTGGAGGGTCATGTCAGGATGAGCCTGCAGGAAGGGTACCACATGAGGGAGGAGGATATCTTCCCTCTAACGCACAAACAGCATTGAGATTGCTGGGATTGTGCGTTCCTGGTGTAACTCGGGTAGTTGTTGTTGCCATCCTGTACCTGTCCCGCAGGTGTGATGTTCAGATGTACCGATCCTGTGCAGGTGTTTTTACACGTGGTCTGCCACTGCGAGGACGTTCAGCTGTCCGTCCTGTCTCCCTGTAGACCTGTCTTAGGCGTCTCACAGTACGGACATTGCAATTTATTGCCCTGGCAATGGTATTTTTCAGAGTCAGTAAAAAGGCCTCTTTATTGTCCTATGCTTTCATAACTGTGACATTAATTTCCTACCATCTGTAAGCTGTTAGTGTCTTAACGACCATTCCACAGGTGCATGTTCATGAATTGTTTATGGTTCATTGAACAAGCATGGGAAACAGTGTTAAACACTTTACAATGAAGATCTGTGAAGTTATTTGGATTTTTACAAATGATCTTTGTAAAACAGGGTCCTGAAAAAGGGACGTTTCTTTTTGCTGAGTTTAGTGTAACATAATGTATTTTTCTAATGTTTTTGAGCATACAATATATAATATTATTTTAGAAGTATTTTTTGCTCATCTTTATCAAGGGTACCAATTATTTTGGACCTGACTGTACATTATGTATGTGGATTACCAATGAGTGAACCCAACATGACATCATCCTGTTTAACAGTCACAAGCTGTTAAACCCCAGTGATATTCTTATTACCAATGTCATAATGCAAACAGCATGATCATTCAGTACTAGCCATGAGCATAAACAGCCATGGAATCTGAGCTGTGCAGCTCTCCTTTTTTACGCCTCCATGGCTTCTCCTTCTCCTTCACCCAAATCCAGATAGCAGATGCTCTGAAAGAGCTGCAAAACCTGGACCCATACAAATCAGCTGGACTAGACAATCTGGACCCTCTCTTTCTAAAATGATCCGCCGCCATTGTTGCAACCCCTATTACCAGTCTGCTCAACCTCTCTTTCGTATCGTCCGAGATCCCTAAAGATTGGAAAGCTGCCACGGTCATCCCCCTCTTCAAGGGGTGTGACACTCTAGACCCAAACTGTTACAGACCTATATCCATCCTACCCTGCCTTTCTAAGGTCTGTGAAAGCCAAGTCAACAAACAGATCACTGACCATTTTGAATCCCACCGTACCTTCTCCGCTGTGCAATCCGGTTTCCGAGTCGGTCACGGGTGCACCTCAGCCACACTCAAGATACTAAACGATATCATAACCGCCATCGATAAAAGACAGTACTGTGCAGCCGTCTTCATCGACCTGGCCAAGGCTTTCGACTCTGTCAATCACCGTATCCTTATCGACAGACTCAACAGCCTTGGTTTCTCAAATGACTGCCTCGCCTGGTTCACCAACTACTTCCCAGACACAGTTCAGTGTGTCAAACTGGAGGGCCTGTTGTCCGGACCTTTGGCAGTCTCGGGCCGACTCTTTTCTCTGTATATATCAACGATGTCGTTCTTGCTGCGGGGGATTCCCTGATCCACCTCTATGAAGACGACACCATTCTGTATGGATCTGGCCCCAATTTGGACACTGTGTTAACTACCCTCCAAACAAGATTCAATGCCATACAACACTCCTTCTGTGGCCTCCAACTGCTCTTAAATGCTAGGAGAACCAAATGCATGCTTTTCAACCGTTCGCTGCCCGCACCCGCCACCCAGACTAGCATCACCTCTCTGGACGGTTCCAACTTAGAACATGTGGACATCTACAAATACCTAGCTGTCTGTCTAGACTGTAAACTCTCTTTCCAGACTCATATTAAACATCTCCAATCCAAAATTAAATCTAGATTCGGCTTCCTATTTCTCAAGCCTTCCTTCACTCACGGCGCCAAACATACCTTCGTAAAACTGACTATCCTACCGATCCTCAACTTCGGCGATGTCATTTACAAAATAGCTTCCAACACTCTACTCAGACTGCATCCAGTTTGCTATCACAGTGCCATCCATTTTGTCACCAAGAGCTCTTAAACCACCCACCACTGCGACCTGTATGCTCTAGTCGGCTGGCCCTCGCTACATATTCGTTGCATGACCCACTGGCTCCAGGTCATCCACTTATATTTCCCTCACTAACTTTAAACATCAGCTATCTGAGCAGCTAACCGATCGCTGCAGCTGTACATAACCCATCTGTAAATAGCCCACCCAATCTATCTACCTCATCCCCATATTGTTTTTATTTCCTTTTCTGCTCTTTTGCTCACCAGTATTTCTACTTGCACATCATCATCTGCTCATCTATCACTCCAGTGTTAATTTGCTAAACTGTAATTACTTTGCTACTATGGCCTATTTATTGCCTTACCTCCTCATGCCATTTGCACACACTGTATATAGACTTTATTTTGTTCTATTGTGTTATTGACTCACACTCAACGTCAACAAAACTAAGGAGATGATTGTAGACTTCAGGAAACAGCAGAGGGAACACCCCCCTATCCACATCGATGGAACAGTAGTGCAGAGGGTAGTAAGTTTTAAGTTCCTCGGCGTACACATCACAGACAAACTGAATTGGTCCACCCACACAGACAGCATTGTGAAGAAGGCGCAGCAGCGCCTCTTCAACCTCAGGAGGCTGAAGAAATTCGGCTTGTCACCAAAAGCACTCACAAACTTCTACAGATGCACAATCGAGAGCATCCTGGCGGGCTGTATCACCGCCTGGTACGGCAACTGCTCCGCCCACAACCGTAAGGCTCTCCAGAGGGTAGTGAGGTCTGCACAACGCATCACCGGGGGCAAACTACCTGCCCTCCAGGACACCTACACCACCCGATGTCACAGGAAGGCCATAAAGATCATCAAGGACAACAACCACCCGAGCCACTGCCTGTTCACCCCGCTATCATCCAGAAGGCGAGGTTAGTACAGGTGCATCAAAGCTGGGACCGAGAGACTGAAAAACAGCTTCTATTTCCAGGCCATCAGACTGTTAAACAGCCACTACTAACATTGAGTGGCTGCTGCCAACACACTGACTCAACTCCAGCCACTTTAATCATGGGAATTGATGGGAAATGATGTAAAATATATCACTAGCCACTTTAAACAATGCTACCTAATATAATGTTTACATACCCTACATCATTCATCTCATATGTATACGTATATACTGTACTCTATCATCTACTGCATCTTTATGTAATACATGTATCACTAGCCACTTTAACTATGCCACTTTGTTTACATACTCATCTCATATGTATATACTGTACTCGATACCATCTACTGTATCTTGCCTATGCTGCTCTGTACCATCACTCATTCATATATCTTTATGTACATATTCTTTATCCCCTTACACTTGTGTCTATAAGGTAGTAGTTGTGGAATTGTTAGCTAGATTACTTGTTGGTTATTACTGCATTGTCGGAACTAGAAGCACAAGCATTTCGCTACACTCGCATTAACATCTGCTAACCATGTGTATGTGACAAATAAATTTGATTTGATTTCGACTGTACGCTTGTTTATTCCATGTGTAACTGTGTTGCTGTTTTTGTCACACTGCTTTGCTTTATCTTGACCAGGGCGCAGTTGTAAATGATAACTTGTTCTAAACTAGCCTACCTGGATAAATAAAGGTGTTCTCAACTAGCCTACCTGGATAAATAAAGGTGAAATAAAAGAAAGAAAATGGGGAGAGGCAAAAGTCGAGAGCAATGCGTCCTCTGAAACACGAACGTAAACACGACCATGCTTGACACAATGCCCGCTTAACCCGGAAGCACAGAGAAGCCAGTAGTTCAGTACTGCTGTCTGAGCATGGATAGGGCTCTCTATTTATGTGTTTGTGTGAGTGTGTGTGTGTGTGTGTCGCCCAAACTCCTCCATCCCACCCCACCCGTCATGCCGTGTCTCCCTATATGCCCCATTACCTCTGAAAAAACACACACACAGGTCTTCTATTAGGATGGAGTGAGATTGCATGACACATGGATTGCCTCAATTTAAAATGTGACTGGAGACGTATATCACAGACCCATGCAGTGACGTACAGAGGCACACAAACACACATGTATGATATATACATGTACCAACACACTCAAACTGGACCAAGCGGAGTGTGTTGGTGCGTGCTTGGCGGTGTGTGTTGCAGGTGTGTGTTTACAGACCACAACACTACGCAGGGATAGAGAGCAGGGCAGAACACGGGTCACTCACACACTGTAGATGTTATAAATCCAGAGAGAATAGACAGAGTTGTGAAACACACGCTACACACACGCAAGCATCCGCGAACACACACACACACAAACACTGCTAGTCTGGGTAGCTATTTGGTTAACTATTTAACTAACTATTTAGCAGTCTTATGGCTTGGGGGTAGAAGCTGTTCAGTTTCCTGTTGATTTCAAACTTGATGAATCAGTACCGCTTTCTGTGCGGCAACACAGAGAACAGTCTATGACTTGGTTGGCTTTAGTCTTTCTCTAACACTGCCTGGTATAGAGGTCCTGGATGGCAGGGATCTTGGTCCC